>NC_135426.1:12755000-12867500 GCF_051991245.1 Festucalex cinctus
TCATTTCATTGATGGTCTGATTTTCTTTGTCGTTTGAAACCACAGTGGATCAATTGAACCAATGTCGCATCACGTGTAACAAAGGATTAACAAACGGGTGTGTTTCATTATGGAAATACTACCGAACACACATAAACACAAATATCCAAACTGAAAAGAGCCTGAGGGATGACTCATAATGCACCCGGAGGGCCAATGTGCAAACATTATTGCAGTTCTGTGGTGTGCTGCTGTGCTTGGGGAGGGAGTGCAAAACCACACAGACAATATTATATATATAAAAAAAAATGCTTCCTGTTTCCTGCCCAACGTCAACAAATTGAGCTGTGGACGACGTTGAAGTGCCCTGGGCGAAAAAAATAAAAAATAAACCCCATTTTCACACCGTCAATTTGCACTTGATAGCAGACAACGGTACAGCTTCGAATAGTGCAAAATATTGAACTTAGCAGTTGAGACGAAGACAAGTCCCGACAGGACAGTGAGAATTTGATTTTGAAAATCCAAAGAAAAGCACCTGCAGCAGACAGCCCATTCAAATAAATAAACTCCTCACGTGAACAAAACACCAACAAGCTGAAATGTCCAATTCAGTAGTTAAGTTACGATATGTCCGGCAAATATTAAAAGGCAGCTTCTGACCTCATTCCCAGAGGATCTCCACATGTAACATACAAGACAACAATCGCCTCCAGACAAAACTTTCGGGGAGTCACCTAAAAAAAAAAAAAAAAAAAAAAGCCATTTAAGAGAACCGAGTGACAAAGTGGAGGTGATAACTGGCATCTTGGTGGTCCCACGGGGTCCGGGAGTGTGTCATGTTGTGGGCCTTTGCTGGGAAGTTCGTTAAATAAGGCACCCCTGCTCCGTTACTCACGGGCCCCATCGACGTTATCATCGACGACACTAGCTCAGTCTTTTTTCCTGATGATTTTCCTCCGCATGTCAGCGCTTCAGCACCGGACTGCCTCGTTCCGGATCTTTCTGTAACGTCTGCAGAACCTAAAAGGGCGCAGTCTCGTCAAAATTAGCGCCACGGATTAAGAAAATAATAATGATTGACGCGTGACGGCTTTACCTGCGCCCACTTCCTGTTGCGGCTGGTCATGTGGACGGCGGAGATGTGCTGGAAGAGCTGCTCGGCGGGGACGAGGTCGGGCAGGCGGGTGAGGAACTGGGCCATGTGGATGAAGTCCATGCCGGTCAGCACGTCCTGGAAGAGACGCAGCAGGCCCAGCGCCGTGCGGAACAGGAACTCCTCGCCGTCTCGGCAGAAGACGTCCCAAACGCGAGACGCCAGGTCCAGTGGCAGAGACTTACTGTACAGGGTAAAGATCCTGGAAGGGGGGGGAGTGGAGGACGGGTTAGTGAAAGTGATGATGCGATTTTTTACAAATTGTGCTTGACAAGCACCTGAATTGAGTGAAACGCTATATTTAAGCGTTAAAACAAAATACTACAGGACTAAGCATTGTAAAACTGAGTTTTCTTTCATATCTTCATTGTTGAATTGGACTCAAAAACTAATATTAATGCCATGGATGTTTATATTCAACTTGATTGCAAACATTTTATGCCATTGATGTATTTGTACATAAAATACATTTTCCAATAGCTCCTTTTTAGTTAACAGCAAAAACTACAGAAACATTGAACATCCAAAAGATTCAAAGCTGCCCTTTAATGGCTTGCCCGCATTTTATGTTCATCCTAAAATGTCACCCAAAATCCAAATATGATGAACATTTTTTTAGTATTATACTGTGAAAATAACTGGAATTATGCTATTTCCTAGTATGGAAAAGAGAATAAATGAGGGGAAACTTGACATGTTTTACATGAAACGGAACTCTAGGAATTTTCAAAGCGACCCTCGTCGATACCCCCTCCCACCGCACAAACAGCCATTTCCTGTTTCTCTCAGCAACTCAAAAGCGGCGCCTGGAGGAAGTCGTCATGCATTTTCAAGTAAGAGGATCAAAAACGACTCACCAGTCGATCAAATAAATATCGGGGGTCAGGTTGTTCTTTTTGAAATGTGCAAAGAGCTTTGGTAGGTTTTCTTCAAAGAACACCTCAAATGCAGCAAAGTAGGTCAACATCTGCGGCCACACAAGAAGAAACATCAACACAACGTGCGGCTCAATCATGCACTTCTCTTTTTTTGTGCACTGACAAGGCTGTGGTCCATTCGGAAGAAGGCCATCTGACAAGGTTTGTTGAGCAAGTTGGCGAAGGCGATGAAGGCGTCGGCCGTATCCAGGTTGAGGATGAGCACTGCCGCGATGAACGACATTCCCTGCACCTGCAAACGCAAATCCACGGATGTCATCGGGAGTCTAAAAATGGCACTTGAAGTCATGCAGACTTACGGAATGGCATCTGCCCACTAACAATTTTGTTTTAGTCACACAGTGGAAACCAGTCACCTAAATAAGTCATTCCAACCACAATCACACATGCGAAAAAGTGGGGGCGACGTGGGAACTTCCAAGACAGTGCTGCCCCCTTCAACTTTCACAAAATCAGTACAAAAATATAAATAGAGCGGCAGTATAAGAAATGCTCAGTAAGCTGCAGTAATATGAGCCATTTTACAGAGTAGTGTAAATAGTAGTACTGTACCTTTAGGTTATAGAAAATCAAAAGAAAATGTTTACTTCTGCAATTTTTAAGTTGGCAAGCTACCACTGTTGCTGTGACTTACATAGCCGACGTCCGGCCGGTAGCAAGTGTAAGCTCCCAGAATGCTGTGCAGCACGTCATGATAGGGCCCACCCTTGACGACAAAGAGACTGTTATCATCACGCATTCTGGCAAAACAAGGGCGATCCAAACCCAAGCGGGAAAGGTTGCGGCTCCCACCGACCTGCTGGAAGATGCACAACTGAGGGAACGTTCTTGAGATGTCCAGCTTGATCAGCTCCAAGCTGGACTCCCGATTCGACGAGTCCGCACCTGGGAGAGGGCGGCGTAACGTCACCACAAATTAGATTCACCGCAAAAACGTCGTGGCATGTGAAGTCCGTCCGTCCGTACCTTGGCTGTCAGCCTCTGGTGCGCTGGCTTGTGTGCTGCTCCACTTCTCTTTGGCCCGCGCCAGACAGATGTTATAAAGCTCTGCGGGGGCAGATAAAAGGACGGTCATTACCATGATATGTAGCTGCAAATGGACTGTGTGGACTTTCTATCAGTCTCTGTTAATCAATAAATCTTTTTGTTCAGCCTCTCTGTGTGGCCTGGTACCAAATGTCCAACAGGGACAGATATTTTATCTCATAGTAGGCTTTCAGGGGTTTCAGCCCTTCTCTATGTTCATGTGTGCATGAACATAGAGAAGGGCTGAAAGAGATGTAATTGTCCCCCTCTTCAATATTGCCTTTGTGATTTAAAATGTGATTGTAAGGACCAGCACCATGCGTGATGTTGAGTTCGTTGCCCACGGCCAGGCTCCACACTTTGCCTCTGACACTGGGCGGGATGCCCTGCCACCACAAGTCCCTCACTCGTCGTGACGTGCACCTACACAGGAAGGGAGTGGGAGAGGTCAAAGGTGGAGTTGTGCAACGATGAGCTCATTCTCCAAATTGTGATCGATGTGTCTGAGCGTCGCTGTTCACAGGCTTTTGGGAATGACTAACATGGCGCTCCAGTTGGGCAGGATCTCCTGGTTCCACGTCTGAGCAGCCGAGCCGATGCTCTCTTCCAGCTTGCAGCGATCCTCCAGTTGCTTCTTCCTCTTCTGGGCCTCCTTTAGCTCTACGACGACAACAATGAGGCATGCTGAGACCCAAGTAGGAAGGATGTGTGAGAGTCTAAAGTGCAGCGAGATCACGTTACCTCGCTTCTTGGCCTGGGCCACCATCTCTTCATATTGCTGCCTGTGTTTCTCTGCCTCCTCGGCCGGCTTGGCTGGGAGATTACTGAAACATAAGAGTTACATTAGGACTGCAAAGCATGAACACAAGCACCAACAGGAAGTGTTGTGCAACAGTTAAAAAAAAAACCCAGCATGTTCACAGGCTAAATTGCAAGTATGTGTTGCTGAACTATGTGTTAAGGAAGTAGCTAAGATAATGCAATGCTAATTTCCGTTAGCCTGCCTATGGTGTTTTTCACCCTATGTTAGCATCAAGCTAGCAAGATTGCACATTTTTAGAGTTTTGGGATCTATGGATAAGGGTGTTGAGATTTGTTTGAGGACAAAAGAAACAAAGAAGAATGTGTGGAATGTGAAGATAAAAAAAAAACAATATGCTTTTATCATCACTGTGTAAAGTAAAATTGATAGCAGCTCAAGGCAAACAGAGTGTGTTTACATACGCAGGTCTGTCCTCCAGTATGAGAGCGGTGGTGGAGAGAGGCTCAAAGTCCAGGTTTTTCCTCACACTCTGCCTGGGGGACGTCAGGTTGCCGTGTCCAGCTCTGCCAGTCTTTGTTTCATATTCCTGACCAAGCAAAAAATGCACGTGGACATCATTCATGTTCATTCTTTGGGGAGTTTCTGGCCTTCAACATCTGGCAGGAGACAGCCAAGCCAATCAGGCATCTTCTTCTGGGTGAAGTAGAGCGCTACTGTAAATAGGTCAAAAGCAATATGATCACACACACATCTCCGTGTGTCGCTGGTTAATAATGCAGGCTGAGTGACCGGTCGGCAATCAGCTTAGCGTGCCGACACTTTGAACGTGCATGCTCACGATCGAATCTTTGTGACTGATAAAGATAATTGAATTGATTTTTGTTTTTTTGAGAGAGAGAGAGAGAGAGAGAGAGAGAGAGAGAGAGAGAGAGAGAGAGAGAGAGAGAGAGAGAGAGAGAGAGAGAGAGAGAGAGAGAGAGAGAGAGAGAGAGAGAGAGAGAGAGAGAGAGAGAGAGAGAGAGAGAGAGAGAGAGAGAGAGAGAGAGAGAGAGAGAGAGAGAGAGAGAGAGAAACATAAAAAACATGAATCCGGATTTAATGGTATGGAAGCCATAAACGCGTTATAAAGCACTTAGCATGGAGCTACAGCCAAACAGTAAATGTGATGTAAAACGAGCCCTGTGCACTTTGACACAGCAATGCGTTGACGCCAGCACGTGAAAGGATATTTCAAAACAAAAAGACAAGCCGCCGTTACAGTGATGAAAATGAAAACAATTTTGCTGAAAATGGACTTTCTGTGCCGCCGTCACACATGCTTCTCTTTTGCAGACATCTGAGTCATCCACCTGCTCCAAGCAACACAAAGCACCTTCCAGGAACTCAAAGGGGCTATTGTGTGAAATCAGAGGCATCCTTCCGACTCGCGCGCCCGCTCACTCCCGCTATCCACACTGCTAACTCACCATGAACGCAGCCGTTCCGCGCACAGTGACGGTCCTCCAAGGGGGGTGAGCTGGGAGTATGTGTTTTGGTCGAGCCCTAGCTGAACGTCATGGCTGCTCCCGAGGGGCTCGCTACAGGCGACGGCGCACGCGAGGGCACGCTGGGACGTTGGAGCACCTTCCAGCGGGACACACCCCGCGTGGGAAAAGATGCGGCCGCATGGTGGCCCCCGTTTGCACGGATCCCTTCCCCCCGCCTGCCTGAAGAGGGATGCTCAAGCCAGCTGCTCTGCATCAGATCTGGAGCGACCTCAGAGTGTACGTGTGAGTGCGCATGTGTGTGCGCTTTAGCCACTGCACCGCGACGCTCTGAGCGCTGCTGTGCCCTCACAGCCTTTCTAATCGATGCCAGAGAAACAGATCATCATTCTCTATGACAACATCACTCCATTACAGATGGATTTGTATTGTTGATGTAGTAAGAGCACAGCGTGGTGCCGCTTTATCAATGAGGAAAGGTTGTGCAAAGTAACACACAGGTTCGCCAAGCCTGTCTTTAAAGCAGCAGCAAAACAAAAGGCTTGAAATTGGAGCTTTTTTTTTTCTTTGTTAACCGACTGCTGAGGTCCGATATGAGGTTACAGCCATGGATCAAGTTGTGAAGCACCTGTGAGCCTTTTGGAGCACGGATCTAACTCCCAAAATGCTCAGAGGAGTTGGATTAGTTAGCACCAGACACTTCAATAGATAAGGTGGGCAATCATGTTTTTTAAAAAAATAAAAAAATACAGTGGTGGTAAAAACCTACATTATTATTGGTTTTAATTAACTATGTTTTTACAAAATGTATGTAAATCCTTTTGACATGCCAGCTGACAAGGTCCTTGCATAACAATATTATTTTATCTCTAGTGAGCCGTCATAGTATTTGTGATTTATCACAATCGTGTGCTGGACATGATGATAGGAAATGCATAGGACAGGGATGTGCAATCTTTTCTACGGGCCATAAACAGAAAAGGCTGAGTTTATAATTGACACAAAGTATTTTTTTTAAGGGAAAAACATCTAAATCTCTGGTTGGTATTACTGATGATAAATCTTCAAACTGGGACAACAGAGACAGAGGACATGTTTTCATTAGCAACTGGTGTTCCATTGAAGTAAATGTTACCTTCTGTATTCTTTTAGGGTCTTTGATGGGGACCTCACGTGGCGGTACCTTGCCAAACAGCTTCCAACCAGCATCCCGTTGCTCCACTGAGCGACTGTCCTTTACTTTTCTGGCAAAGAGACTCCTGCAAAACAGAGCGCAAACTTCTTATTGGCTTACAAAAAGAAAAGAAAAAAACAGGCTGAGTGTGTCAAGTGCAAATATGGGTTTAAATTAGAAGTGTGAATGGCAAGAGGGTACAAAATGGTCATGTTCAAGAAGAGGTGCAAGTTTAAAAAAATAAAAAATAAAAAAAGTCGACATGGTGTATAAAATAAACATGCTAGAGACTTCATTTACTCTCACAGAGATCCTTTTATTTTCCATTGACGAGCCTTTCATTTTTATTTCCACAGACTTCACAGGGAGAGTTTGGGCCAATTGTAAGCATTTCATCCCAAACATGCAGATTTGTGTGAAAATGATATCACATTACATCACACGCCCTTTGACAAAGGTAAAAATGTAGGGGGTGATGCAGTCTGAGACGAAAAAAACTTTCATATTACTGGTTTTGGAAGCAATCAATGTCTTCTTTTTCCTCACTAGGAGAGCTGAGGTACACAATACAATTGTATCAAGTGCAAACCACCGTTTCCTACGTGACATTTTCTGCTTTCGTTGACGAAGCCATTTTGAGCGTGTACGCACAGTCGCGCTGAAGGGCAGAGCGCTTCGAGTGGAACAGTAGGAAAGTCCAGCGTTGCTGCTTTGCATTGCAATGAGCACGGCGACAAGCTGGGACAAGACGAGAGCAGGCCAAAGTGCGCGCAAACATCAAAGCGCTGCTGGAGGCCGCCACAGTAAATCGAGCGAAGAGTGTATTAAACACAGCGGCAGTCCATACTTAATCAACTTGTGATTAAATCACAGCAGCTGCTCAATAAAATAACCCCAAACAGCCCCTACCTGTCAATGTACAGAAGAAGCGATGAGCCTGTCATCCTGCTCTGACACAAGCTAAAAGGCTCAAATTAGTTGACAAAAGTTGGGAGCGACGACGTTCTGTAAAGCCGGAGTGTAGAGCCCAAGGTGCACAGCCCATAGGTTTTTGTTTTTTTTTATCCAGGGATTTATATGCTGAAGTAATATTTCACTCCTTTCTGCTCCACCCTTTGCAGCGGGAGGGTGGAGAAGTCTGAAGGGCAGCGAGGGAATGTGTAACTTTACAATGTGACTGCCTGATCACTGCAAAATCCACTGCATGGGAGTGTGTGGCTAAACTTGGGTCACCTGTGCCCCAGTCAAAAGCAATAAGCCATGCTTGCAAACATACCAGTAAGTGTAAAAGGATTTCCCAGAGATTAGGCTGGTCCACCAAGATTAAAACATGAACAGGGTGCTGAGCTAACTCATTCAGATATTTAGGCGCATGTGAATCAACACATTCCTTCAATATATGCTTTGTTTATATGAGTTGCTGCCTTGTGTGTGTGTTAAGTATTTAATTACAACCTAACATCACCTGTACTAGCTAAATGCTAACAAAATAGTGAAACACTGTAGACAGGCTAACGAATAGCACCGAACACTATATTCGTAATCTAATCGTCACGTGTCAAACCTCGATGAATAAAATAATCGATGTATTTGCACACCCCTACTCTGTATGAGCTATTTGAAACATATCAAATCCCCAATAAATAAGGCTTTACTTTATCCTCAATTTACTAGTCTAATAAAACAAACGTACCTGTTGAACAAGCTAGCGAGAGGTCCCGGTTTCTTTTGCCTGCCATCTTCTTCCTGTCTCATGACTCCAGGGGGGCTCACTTGCACCGGACCCCTGACATCCTTGGAGCATCCTGGCAACGAAGTCAGCGCGATGTCAGAGAACGGAGCCATGCAGCTGTCGTCCGTCTCCAAGGTGACGATGGCGCTCGAGTCGGAAGTGACGGTGAAATGTAAGATGTCCTCGTTGGACGCCGAGAGCTCCGTGCTCATGCTCGACGCACTGCACACGGAGACATCGTCGCTGCGGTTCAAGGTTCGGTGGCCAGCAGCGGTGGCGCCGGGCAATCTGAGGCCCGGGCTGAAGAAGCGGGTGGCGTCGAAGCCGCTGCGTGGGAAGCTGGACGATTTGGGCACGCCGTTGCTGTCGGAGGGACCGTCATCTAACGTTAGAGTAGCGGGAGAGTCTCCTCCGCTGAGATCTGGAGGGTTGAGCTCCAGAGTTGGGATACCCGAGTCCTGGGAAGTCAGACTGTGGCTGTCTAGGTCGAGACTGAGCTTCTGTGGGCTGCTGTGGAAAATGGAGGTTGAGGAGGGGCATGGTACGGATTCACCTTGGAGCACCATGCTCGGATCAGAGATGTGCTGCTTGGAGAGGTCGTGATGGATGGAGACAGAGGAGCCTCTTACTACACTACCGTTCTCCACAATTACTCCTCCAGACACACCTGAAAAATAGGCATTTCTATTTAATGTGGAATACAACAGTGTCAAATCATTGTTTTCGTGTAAGCCTAGATTATAAGACCACAACATTTGTGTATCATAAAGCAGATATTATTGTAATACTGATTAATTATTGCTTGCATTTGTCAAAAAAATACATGTCGAATGGACCTTTAAAAAATGAATTTCATATTAAATCCAAATTGCAATATTGATGGGAAATAAAAACTACATTATTCTACAAAAATCACTCAACCCTACTTCATGTTAACACATAATCGAAATTAGAAAATAATACTGACAAGTTAAGATTTACCATTAAGTTGCTTTGTGTTACAAAACATTAAGCAACGACATGTAGCCTACTGATAACATACTTAATTATCCCTGTTCAAATTTTCTGATGTCAATCTATTCTATTCTTGCCTGGCAAAACAAGTTTTGGTGTTTTTTAATGACGATAAAATGCACTGTATTGTACAAAAATAAAACCATCAAAGAGGAAAAAAATGGCTTTAAAGAGTGTAATATCTGCTTACTGTAGTGTCGGCGTGTTGGATTTTTGCAAGGGTGTCAAGACTGGGAGTTTGGTTACACGAGTTGTATCTGAAAGCAGCTCCTTGTGACTGTGTTCATTTTTTGGTCTTCGAGTTTGACTTGTTCTTTTTTCTTGTTAGCGCCATGTGTTAACCAGTGTACATACTTCAATGAAATCCAGATTAAGATTTACGAATCACATCACGTGCATTGCATTAAGATCAATACATACCGTCTATTGCTATTTAGTTAATATGCAACTCTATTGTAAAAAATATAAGGTGTTGTCTGTGTAAACAACAGCGTCACAAGGTGACAAGTGCGTGAGTTTTGTGTGACAAACGGCCAGCAGACAACCTACCACCGCGGCTTTCCTTCCGGCCCCGGTCACAGTGAGTCAGGTTCGCCATGGGGGCCGTTCCAAAGCTACAGGTGGCCGGCAGTTGTCAGCGGTCTGGAGCGCTCCATGGTGATGCGGCAACCACTATCACCTCTCCGGCTTCTCCTGAACGCAGCTTAACGTCAACATGAATGCCGCGAGGTCATTAAGCGACGGTGGGTCGGGAAAAAAAAAAGCACTTGGAACAGGACTCGCTCAATATTAAGTCCACTTGTCTTTTAGCGTTTCCTTACTTGAAACGAAGCGGAGTTGAACGCTCGCCAAGGCACAAGAACACGTCCCCGGTGTTCAGTGAAGAACGCGAGCAAGGGAAATGAACAAGTTTAGTCGCTTTAGTTCGCATCTTGTACCTGTCTGCCTGTTTCCGCCGCCATTTTAAAACAAACTTGCAACGGAGTGTAATCGAGCTCTGAGTGTTGACGTCGGATAGAGTCACCTGTCTACAGTCCAAGACCTAATCAATCGACCTACCAAATTACGATATATATATATATATATATATATATATATATATATATATATATATATATATATATATATATATATATATATATATATATATATATATATATATATATATATATATATAAATTTCCCCACAATGCGTTGGCGGTACTGGTAACGAACAAGGTCATATTTTTTCCCAGTGGTACCCGATTTTTCTTCTTTTGCCATCAGTTCTGTCGTTCTCCGGACAGCAGATGGAGCTTCCGCGTTTTAAAATAAATGAAATTATTCTTCAGTCAACACGGGGTACCTACACTTTCCCTTAATGTCCAACAATAGACAAATGTATTCAGAACATAACATTTTTCAAGTTACAAGTCTAGAATTAGTCATTCATTGGTCTAAATTGGCCAACAACTGCTAAGATAGGGCTAAAATGTACAACTTGAGGTACTGGTATCTTTAAAGAGAAATTACAAAACCAGACAAGGCACATTTCATTAGATTGTATAGATGCAACACTGCTAAAATGGTTCAAATAAATAAATAAATAATAGCGAGCCCGTTGGACTCAAATGGAGTTCTGTAGTAACACTCACTCTGCCCTCTAGTGTACAGTACCAAAAAGCGTCAAGAAAAGGCTTGAAGGAGGAGGCAAGTTGACATTCTGATGTTTGGTCGACCCTTTTATTAGATGTTAATGAAATCCACAATGAAACAAAATCATTTACTCAAGGGTGTACATGAAATCAGAACACACACGGCTACGTTAAGGGAGATGGGGACAACCAAGAGGAAGGAATGAAATGACTGAAAAGTTTTCAGTGTAGAATTGCGTTCTTTGAACCATGACAAGATCCAAACTCACCGAGTCAGTTGGTGCTGTGTAAAAACAAAACAAAAACAACACCTCACTGGCTGCACTTTCTCATCAGTTTGTTGCAGTTTCTTTTTTGTTCAAATGCAGCATAGGAAAATTGAATAATTTCATGGAGAATGGTATGTGACAACTAAGCACTTTATGAGTCAGACTGCTTGATGACATACACAAACGTTTTTGTCTTTCTTAAAGAGCCACAACGCTCAAATCGAAACTTTCAGTCTCGATTGGGCCAAAATACCTTCAAACTGATCAGTCACCTCACTCAAACGTTTTGGTTCATCCAAAAAAGGTGGACTGATGTTTGCAAGCCACCTTTTCAGACTTCCTTTGACTTTTATTTGTTTTTGTTTTTTTTAAACCCAAGCATCCTTCTGTGAAAAACTAACATGCAAAATTTTACATGACTGACTTTTCTCCACATACTCTTGTAGGTTTACAAGTGCCAAGGCATTGCATAGAAACCTTGGGGGCTTCGTGAAAAGCCCTCCACATTGCTTATGCAGTCTACAATGGCTTTTTTTTTCTCTTTTTTCTATCTCCCTCATCTCCTGAAACTAAAAAACTTGAAATAAAACTGTTCATCTCTGTGGCTTGCTTGGAAATAATGTCAACGTGTAGTCTACAATCAATGTTTCGCCGATGCACTGCCACAGCTGATTGTAGATCATGTTTATGAAAGTATATGAAAAAATTCCTGAGTGTCTGATGACTGAAAGACAGGTGGGCGAGACCCTGAAGTTGGAGTAGGGTTGCAAATCAGAAAGCCATTTCTACTAGCATGGCTTTCTACCTGTCACGCTTCTGAACACTACATTGACACATTCATTTCCAAGCAATGGCCCACTGATGGGAAATTTGTGCTTGAGAATCATGGTTAGGATCTAAAACCTAAGCCTTGAACCAGAACAAAATCTAGGCTCAACTGGGGAAGACAGGTGGCCTTAGTAAATGCAAAATAGGAAAAGTTTTTACCCTGCAGATTTTTTTTTTTTTTTAAACTAATTTCAACCAGCAACACGCAATTCGCAACAGGGCTCAATAAAATACACTTGAACCTTTGAATCCACGTCTTTTTTTTTTTTTTTTTAAAATGCATTTGCCTTTTTTCTTTTGATTTTAAAGAACATTATTCATGCGTACACATTCACCATTCAAGTTGAATCACGCTTATTGTGACCAGTTTGTTGTTCACGCATCGGAATATGACTCGATACTTCAACGAGATATATGGTGAACCAAGTAAAATTGAAAAGAAAAACACACCATACATGAGAAAAAAAATCCAACCATACCTTGTAGTGTTATTATGGCATTTGTTTTGTTTTTTTTAATGTTTAACAATGTTCTTAAGTTTTGCTCTATCAACCGAGTTGTAAGTTACACAAACATCAACTCAAAGCAGAGAGTTTTTGTCTGTTTTGCCTCTGGACGATGGAATCAAAAGAAAATAAGAATCCTGCTTCAGTGGCCTAACAACTCGAAAGGTTACATTAAATAACCAAGATAAGAAAACCACATTAAACAGTTACCAGGAAAAACATCTCTCCTTTTTACAATTTTGGAGGAGGAAAAAAAAAAAAAAAAAAAAAAAAAAAAAAAAAAAAAAAGTTTGAGTTTTCTGACTGTCTGGACTACAAACATGGAAGAAAAAGAACTCCGCTATTCCATTGATCATCACAGCCATTATGGAAAATATTTATAGCACCAATGTTGTGTACAATACAAATAATAAAATTATTTAAAAAAAAAAAATCCATTCTGCTGCAAAAGGGTGCAGAAACATTTCATTTTCTGGGAATGAATTAACCTTGAATTAGTTTTTTCCCCCAAACCTCCTACCGAATTATTTCAGAGAATTGAAGTTGAGTAGACTGGTATGTGATAGTGTGTTCCTCTTTTTTTTTTCTCTTCTCACAAACCATACCTTACTCTACAACTAGGGTTTCAAAAACTTTCCATACAGGGGCAATTCAACTTAAACTGCACACATTCTCTACTTATTTCATAATTGCATCCAAACAAACTAGAGAAAACAGAACTAAAAAATCCCAACATCTTGTCTTTTCTCAACAGAAGATAGCGCACGGGATTGCAGTTAATTTACGCAGCAGTTAGCTTTTTTGTTTTTTTACTAGAAAAAAAAGGAGTGAAAGTGGCCGGATAAACGCACATGCACAACCATTCAGACCCCACCAACTATCCAGTATTGTAGCTGAAAAGCAGGATGGTGGATGGAGCAGAACTGAAAGAAAGTGGTGATCGGATGCTGCATCAGATTCTAAAATGATTTAAATGGATATCCGCACATGGCATCACTCAAACACAAAACTTTTTTTTTTCCTTTTATCGCATTTTAACTTTTGTCGATCTGATTGTTGATTACACAAGCATTGCGTTAGTAAATGAAAAAACAGCAGTTATGCGTGTGTTGAGGGAAGGGGGGGTGGGGGGCTGTGGAAAGCGAGAAATTAGCCTCAGTTAGGTTTTGTGGCTCTTGAGAGGAACCTGAATAAAAGCTGGTAACGGTCCAGTCACCAAAATTCAGCAACTTTTCTTCTTGCCAACACAAGTCCACTGCGAAATGAAGAACTCAAATGTTGCTGCTCCCTAGAGGTAAAGCAGGTCCTTTTCAATGGTTGCCTTCACATCAAACATTTCCACAATTGCGTCTCTCACATCTCAAAAGCACGATTGACTGTATTCTGAATGAGGCTTACCTGTACACTGAGATCCAGGGAACAAGGGGGGGCAGAGTGTGTTTTGCCACCAGCACTCATCGTCCTGGTTGCCACCTCTCTGTCCACTTATATTTAACAGAGGGAACTAGACACAAACAGGACAAAAGCGTTACGTAATAGTGAATGCTTGCATTACACGTTTTGGCGCAGTTCAAGAAAAATAAACTCACCTCTGGCACATCTCTGACAAAGTCGTACGCGATCCCGTATTTGGGGATTTGACTTGCCGCTGCACACATGTAGCTCTGGTTTTCCACTGGAGATTCCACTTTTTGCAGCGGACCCACTGAGGTGTTCATTTGCCCACCTGCAGTTGACACATCATCTGCTGTTTGGCAGTCCAAACATTTTTCTTGCTCAGCAATGGGCAAAAGGACACTGGGGCCTTCCTGTGAATCCAGAGAGGTCTGGGCACTCTTCTCCATGCCAGACTTCTTTAATCTGGGCAGGAACTTCCCAGATTCCAGTTCGGACTTCCCATAATACGGGCCTTCACATTCTGCGTCCTCCTCTAGTGGTTTGAGATCTGCCTGAGGATCATCAAATACATCAACCGGTGCCAAGATGGGAAAACTCGCCTCCTCTTTGTCCGTCTCGGCTTCAGAATCACTCACTCCTCCAGGAGACAACTCTGAGGCCGATATTGGCCGGAAATGAGTCCTGGGGGAAATGCGAATGGCCCTGTACTGCGTTTGGTTGATGCCATAAATTTGCGGGCAGAAGGCTTCGCTCTCCGAATCGGAGCAAAGAATCGATTTGGGCTTGAACCCCGGACTGAAGGAAGCCATGCCTTCAGGCTCAAAGGAACACTCCACGCGGAGAACTTGAGAGAAGGGGTTGTTCAGGTCGAAAGATGCAAATGGATATTCTAAACGCTGCTCCTCATTTCGCAGACCGTCATAAGATCCCAGCAAATCTTCCCGGAAGAAGAACGAAAACCCCTTGTTCAATCCCTCTCGGCTCCCGGCGATTGCGTGCTCGCTTTGGCCAAAGGACACGAGGGGCCTCCACAGGCGGCGGTGTCCCGGAGCAAAGCAGCTGCCCTTGTTCACCAACACATCTGTGCCAGTGATCGTGACCATTTCCGAACTAGAAGCAGATGCGACGGTAGACTGCAGCAAGCCATGCTGAGATTCATTGGGCGGCACGACAGCCCAATTCTTATCACAACTTAACGTCTTTAACTCTCCGTACACTCCGCCAATGATGAAAGATGTACTGTCTTTATCTGATCTCAAGTCCCAGGGTTTGGACGGAGTCATGTAATCCCCGGCACCGTCCAACTTGGAGAGTTTGTTTTTGGTTAAGTCCTGTTCTTCGTTCTTGCCCTCCCAGAGGTGATACTCTGAGCGCTGCACTGCTTTTTTCTGAGGTGCCTCAACTGGAACACCTTTGGCCTGCACCTCCAGAGAGCCGCCACAGTAACCACCCGAGTCTTCGGAAAACACCTTCTCGCTCATTTTCTCGCCACCTTGCCTTGACGCCGTCGACTTGGCCTCCCCAACTGCAGACCAAATGTCTTTGATTATTCCTGAGCTGTACTCGCCCCTCTGTTGGTTTGTTTTATCTGAGAAAACGCTCGTACTGTACTGTTTACTCTCGTCCTCTTCCAACGCGATTCCACAAAGGGACTCCAATTTGGATTTTTTGGTGTAAGTCTGACACGATGTTGTGCAAATACTCGCTTGCTCACATTTGCGTCCAGACTCCTCTTGCAAGAAGTCCAAGATTTCATCTTCTAGATATGTACCAGAAATGGGAGGGATTACACAATCCATTTCTTCAGTGCTAATCGGAGCTGCGGGTTCCTCTGCGGGAATATTACCGTGCTCATTGTCCGAACGAGTCTCTTCTGAGTGTGACCATGGACTGCACGTTCGCGTTGAAAGGTTGGAGCATTGTTCAGTTTCATCGAAGGCACTATTTTTGGTCCATATTAGCAAACGAGACTGTTTATTAGCATGCGGGTCGTGACAGCTACTCGAATCGGCGTTGCTTTCGTGAGTGACAGAAAGCGAATCGCGGGGAAAAGAAAGAGTGGGACTGTCATACTGCAGCTCAAAAAGAGAGAAGCAAGACGAGTTCAAGCCAGACGGCTCGCTGGCAGTCTCGGGGACTGGCGGCTCCACCAGATTGCCAGATAGATTGCGAAGGGCGAAGGAAACACTATCTAGGAGGGGAGAGAGCCGAACGGGTGAGTCGCCCATGAAGCTTTCTCCATCGATATCGTCTGAAGTAGACGGCGAGTAACATCCCCAGACTTGAGCCATACTGTCGAGATCCTCCATTAGGAACCCATAAGATCCTGAAGCCTCCTCCAAGTCTGCCCTTATTGCACTTTTCCCTTGCTGCTCGAAGCCGTCTAACACTAAACAAGATTCTCTTTGCTCTTTGCTTTTTTGTCGAATCATGCTGAGGATCCGACTCTCTTGTAACGAGTCTGAGGCACTAGTATCCAATATGGATTGATAAATATCAACTTCATAGAAGTCGGTGAATTCTGGCAGATGCTTGTCATCTAAATGTCCACTATCCTCTGGCTGAGGGCAGCTTGAGGTCCCAATGAGTTCCGCCGTCTCCTCTTCTGCTTCGCCGGGCGCTTCCACAAAGTGGCCATCCACAAATGAGCCCGCGGCAAGGTATGTTCTCGGGTAGTTCTCATTGGCAACGCAGATTCCCTGGATTCTCTCTGGCAGCAGAGCCATGTCAGCTGACAAGGCAACGTCTTCAGGCGAGCCAACTTTGCTTCGATACTTTGTTTCCAGCTTGCTTTGCTTGCTGCTAAACGGTACAAAATAATCTGTGATGGGCTCAGTGTACCAAAGTGGCTCCTCCATGTACTCCTTTGCGTTTCTATCCTCAAACCCTTTCTCATTTGCTTGCGGCCAGACTGGATCTTTATAAATCTCTTTTAGGGATCTCCTACTCTTTTTGTAAAGCTGTGGTTGTTTGCCCGTGCCTGCATTGGCAAAGCTCCCCCCTGTGTTTCGTCGCTCCTCTTTGTCAATAGCCTTCAGCTGAAGCTTCGGTTGTCCGCTATTACGCTGTCTTTTATTCTTCCCAGCCTCTCTCGATTTGTGCCTGATTCTAACCGCCTTGCTTCTGAATGACTTGTCCCCCTGGTTCCCGCTTGAGCTCGAGCCCCCCTCACTAGAGCCAGAAGACCAGGACCGGGCCCGATATTTGCCCTCAGATCTGTGTCTTGCATGTCTCTTGGTGTGGACTGTGTTCTTCTCCTCTGCCGCCACGCCGCCATGGTATCGGTTCTCTTTCTCCTTTTTGCTCCGGCGTTGCTGACCTCGCTCGTTTGTCGCACTGGTGATGGTAACGCACGCTTCAGGGTTCCGCTCCTTCACGGCCTCACATTCACTGTTGCAATCTTTTGGGGAGGAAGTGTCTGTGCTGGTCTGTGGAGCGGCCGAGGATGATGAACTCGAGTATGTGCAGGCCTTGGCTTTGTTCCACACTGTCATGATCTCCTGGAGACAAACAGGCTTCTCTGACAAAGGTGGGAAGGCTTCATAATACCTGAGTTGCAATTGACAAATGGGAGGCAAATTTAAACAACAGTACCATTTTTTTTTCAAGTACATGTTCAAATATACAAAGTTCATGACGTGACTTACATTTCCACCTGGTCCTTTGAAGAGGGGGACTCAACTCTTTCAGGAGAATGAGAACCATCAGACTTTTTTTGGATCTGTTTTTCCTCTGTAGGATAACAACATAATAAATAAATGCTTATCATGGTTTCTATTAAACACAACCAAAGGAGATGCAGCATAAAAAAAACCCAAACCTTTCTGTTTGTTTTGAATGTCCCTAAGTTTGGAGCAAAGCTCCTCAACCAGGCTTTCAATTCCAGAGTTCTGAAAATGAAGAATAAATAAATAAATACATCAGCAGTTGTTAGGTGTGTCGACTTCATTGGTGTAATTCATAAAATGACTTGTGCCATCATCCAAAATAAATAATTCAAAACAGAGGATCAAAGCAGCCCACTTGTAAAAAAACAAAAAAAACAAAAACTGTAGCTTGTCCATGACGGTGCTATATTTAGTTGTGTCTTAAGTACCTTTGTAACTTTCTCGAAAACATAAGTTAAAGTCCAAAACTGTTGACAGATTGGGTCCTATCTTAGCATACCAAATAATTTAGCCCTTTAACAACAAATAAATAAATGATATCACTTACCATTTCCCTTATTTAAAAAAAAACAAAAAAGAAAAGAAAAGAAAAGTATAATGTCCTCTAGCCCTATGTTTGCAGTTACATCATTGCGCTAATGCTGGTCAGCTGACAGCCAAATGACTGCTGCAATTCCATGTAGCATGTGCCGGTTAAAAAATAGACAGCACAGTCCAGTCTTCACAGGGTTTGTTGCCAAGATCCCACCCCCTTTACACCCCCTCACCTCGAGCACCCCTTTAACTTTGTGTGTTGCCATTATGAACTTGGAGCAGGCAGCAAAGCTTGCTGTCGCTTTTCATAAATACAATACATAAATGTTGTCTTTCATAAATACAGCACTGCTTTAAGTTACTT
This sequence comes from Festucalex cinctus, assembly GCF_051991245.1. NCBI lineage: Eukaryota > Metazoa > Chordata > Actinopteri > Syngnathiformes > Syngnathidae > Festucalex > Festucalex cinctus. The sequence continues at coordinate 12,773,468 of NC_135426.1, forward strand.
CAAACCATTTGACAGGCTACTACCACTGATCCAGTTTCACTACCAAAAGCTCAAATACGGCTATACACTCAATGACAAGGCAATGTAATTACAGGATGCTCAGGCTTACTTCATCAGATGCAGAACGAAGACATTGCACCGCTGCTTGTTTCTTCATTTCCTCGAGACTCAGGTCAGTCCCTCCCTTCTTCTTACTCTTGCCCCATTTCTTCCCAGTTCCCTTCTCCCAGCCCAAAAAGATGTCATTCTCCTGTCAAATAAAAGTTGAATATTTGAGAGCATGTCAAAATGTGCACCATCTTTAAAAGGTCATATTATATACTAAAACATTACTTGAAGGTAGTCCTGCAAGTCATAGTCGTAGCTGTCATGTAGGAGGAGGCTGAGGACATAGCGGGTGTAAATCATGGCATCGATCCCGCACTTCTCCAGCTCCTGGCCCAGCCAGCTTTGCACTGGGCCCAGTGACTGAAGCAGGGACATCTCGGAAGCAGGCAGGGGGGCCACGAGTGTGTAGGAGCAAGAGAGGCTCTCGGGAGGAGCAGGACCGTCTGAATCGCTGTTCACTGGACGCATGAGACCTCAGGTGTTTATTATTCTCAGATGGACTGGCATCGCGATGTGTTGTCGGGTGGTCAGTGGAGACACGTGCAGAGGGAGGGCAAGACCTGGAACCTCTGGAATGGGGGCCTAATCACTCCAGCAGGATGCACTGAAGGGGTTCTACGTGAGGAGGCATGTGGGATTATTTTCCCCCTTTTTGGTTGCTTTAGCAAAAAGGGTGTTTTTATTCGTCAGGCATGGCTTATGCTGCTGATGGATCTCAGCTGCACAGCAAAACACAACAAGTGTTTGCGTCACACAGAGGCGCCCATGTTGTGGCAATCACTTCACCAGCGCCACCTGAAACACAGCAAGCAAATGTGTCAGTGGAACACTCCTTGGCTTGTTTTCAGCAATGAACATTTTACAAAACGCCTATTCATTACAATACACCCTGGAGGCAGACTGCCAGAACAAGTGCTCTTGACAAGATGATTCAGTTTGCCAGAAAGCGCAAGATCATCTAACCATTTAAAATTGATTATGGAACATGTAGCTGCTAATATGTAGATTGTGTCTGTCTACTCAAAGTCAAATAACAGCAGCAACACTGCTTCAGTCGAAAAGATGAGATTGTGATGCTTCCTGTTAAGGAAAGTGGCCGGAAAACACTGTCAGGGATGTGTTTTGGAGGCTTATTAAGCAAATGGAGGTTGTGCTGTTGTGATTTGCCAATGTGGCTGTCAATCAATGAAGGCCCATTAGGGTTTGCCCATTATGAGACATCAAAAGGGCAAAGCTAAGAAGATTAACTGTGTGCAGCAGCCCCACACTGTTACATGGAAGTCCAGATAGAAGTTAAACCAGCTGGCCTGATCAATAATTGTTTGAATGCTGAACAGCGCAACAAAGTCTCTCACTTCCCAGAATTCCACATGATAAACCACACACTCAACAAAAAGTTCACCATCTTTCACATTGTGAATTCAAATTGTTCACCACATTTGTAACATTTTATGAACTATTTTCCACATTCCAACTTTAAAATATTCACCTCATTCAGGAAATATTGGGAGGCGGCTTCTCAAATGTTCACACCAAATTCCCGAGAATGAGATATTTGACTGCACATCTCCACCTCCCACCATTCTAATTTCAAGTCTCACGTTAACATAACTGAACTACGAATAAAACTCAGTGCATTTTTTTGCACACCATACGTTGTCACTGAAATTTTATTTAGCTCGCAGCACATTTAAACTTTGTACAGATGACATCCGCGGTCCCCAAACACAGTATGCGTTTTTATGTGTACGATGCAAAACGACAGCTTAAAATGAACCCGCAACTGTATGCAGTCAAACAAGGTTAGCTGGACCACCGACCTTTAATGTTAGCTATCGAGCTAATCACGTTATATCAAGCGAGATCGTCTCGCAAGTCATATCGACAACACCAACGTCATTACAGACAACTATTCGGCTACTTTCGAGAGTATAGACGCGAAATGTTTGCTTTCACTTTGCCGTTTACCGGGCGAATGACTTGTTAGTGCGCGGTGACATTCGAGCTCCCGAGCGCAACCGTCAAGCTAGCAAGCGGCGACCCGCTGACATTAGGCCAAGTCGTTTACTTGAAAGTGGGGCAGCATGGCATCCAAAATGTTGGAAGAGGTTAAAAGTGTGCGATCCGATCGGCAGTTACTAGCGTCGAAGTGGGGTAGTTGTTATGGGGGGTGAGGAGGAGGAGCTGCTCGTGGACGGCTAACCGTTGAGGACTGACAGTTGCTCGCTTCAAAAATGTGCGCCATGTCGTCACACAGTAAAACGAGCAACGCGCGGGGGATAAAAGACACAATACACGAAAGAAAGGCAAACTTAGCAACCTACTAACGTACCTGCGAGCCGGCTGAAGAGGAGAGGAACACCGAAACGGGAGCAGCTACTTCTGTCTTGCTGCCGTTCCGAGCTCGGGCTCTGGAATCCGCTGCGGTAGCATAGCGTATCATGGACGCCGACAGAAATGGCGCTGTTTTCACGTCCAGTGCCACTTGTGCGGCGACGGGGAAAATGGCGACATTCGGGCTCAAACGAGTAGACGAACGGCCAGTTGAGTGCCAGCTAGTGCCAGAGCCACAATGGCCGACACCGGAAGCTAGTTTCAGTGAGAGGACGACGCTTCATGCGCCACCTCCTGAGTTGGTATCTAGGCAACGGGGCAAACCTCCGCCGTCCTGTTCCCAGATATGGGCTCCTTCCGCCAGGGTATTGCATCAGAAACACAAGTAGTACGCTACAACATAATAATACTAATAATAATAATAATAATAATAATAATAATAATAATAATAATAATAATAATAATAATAATAATAATAATACATTGGTCTACGTAGTTAATTAGTTTAACCAAATTTTGCCTTGTTTACTCAGCCGTCTACAGCCAGGTCGGCATTGCACTCTGTTCCCAGTACCCTTACCTGGTTAAATAAAGATTAAATAAATGAATACATTTTGCTGCATACGTGGTTCTCAAACTTTTTGTGTTCAGGGAAAATTAGTTACAAAGACATAATAAACAACCTAAGCATAACTACCATGTGTATCTGACGGGGCATATGAATTGTTGTTTTGTTTTGTTTTTTTCCAGTGTTTATACCTAAATGTTCCTGATCAATTTTACAGAGGAACTTAATGAAGTGTAAGTGTCTTGTTTTATCCTGATTTCTGATGTCATCATTTTTGACAAAACAGCTATCCCACAATTGTAGCTGCCTAAGCACTCCAGTTTCCGGTAAGTAATAGTATTGTTACTAGGAGAGAGCCATCTGGCGGTTCAGTTTTTTTTTGTGTTTTTTTGTGTGTGCGTGTGTTGGGGTGGGTGTTGTTTGGCGGTAATGTCGAGTGGCACGCTTCACGTGACCTTTTGGGACACAATGAGTCAAGGGTACATAAGTGGCATGTTTCAATTGTTGCTGTAAAAAAAAAATGTTTGCAAAGCCAAGGTCTCTTGTGGCTAGTTACCAGGGTAACTAGCGTTTGTATTGACTTGTGCGTCTGATCTGGATCTGCATCCGGAGTCCTGCAGCCAAAGGTCAAACGCCTTATTGATCTGGAGCAGCACACGCACAAAGGCGTGATGATGAGGACACATGGGCTTTGTCAGTCAATATCTGCAAAACAAAATCACTCAAGTCCAATGGATCACAATGAAGTTTATAAAATCAATTATGGAACATAGCACTGGGCAGGGAATTTCACTTTCAAAACATGTGTCCATTTGGAACAGATGGCACAGTTCAAGGGTGCCCCAGTAATCCTCGTGGAGGAGTTATTGAGATGGGATCTGGCAGGTGGTATGCCCTGGCTGGGAAAGCAAAATGTAAACAATTTGAAAAAATAACCTCCTTTAATCTTTGTTACATGTTTATTTTTAACTATACCCCCCCCACACACACACACACAACATTACAAGTTTTTATGATGCAGCCATGTTTTTTATTTATTTGTGCATTTGGCTGGACTTTGGAGTAAGCTACACGAGGATCCGCCGCAATAGAAACACAATGACTCTGCATTTAAAAGTCAATCAATTACTGGCCAATCTCATCACTGGCTTTTTATTGAACAAGCAGCCAGTGATCAAAGTTGCTTAGCATCTAACATGCACTCAGGCATGTTTTTCTCTACCACTTGATGACATTTTGGTGCTGATATCGGTTTAGTTGTCTGATTTCACAGATCCCAGAGGCGTCAGATAAAAAAAAGTTGAAAGACTAGTCATGTGATTCCCGTGAATTAGTGCCAAAGTTTGCTGCCTTTAATTACGTCAACAGTCAGTCAAAGCAGGGAGGAGATTGTGTCATGTGATGCACGGTGTCCGCGTTATCAAGACATTCCAGGCGTGCATGTTCTCTTAATGCAAAACTTTGCGATGCCCGTGATAAAACCAGCAAAGCAAAGTTACCTTGATGAAGTCACGCCCGCGGTGTTGCCGTGACAATTCAAATTTGAACCTTTTTGAAAACATCCGGAACTAAATGCACGGCAAGGAGGCCTTGCTGTATGTGGGTCAAAGGTGAGCGGGTTGTGCGCTATGAGTGGGGCCTTTGTGTTTGCGGATCGGACTTTGCGAGGCTTCCCGGAGTACTTCGAGAACATGACGTGACCTGAGTCAGACTTAGGATTCAGGCCCCATGGTATGTTATCGGTTGTAGTCGTTATTGGAACTCACTTCACAACAAGCAAGTGTGTTTATCACATACAATTCTTAAAAAAAAGAGACTTCAAACTGTTTATTGTCATTCTCAGCCAAAGTTTTTAGTGAAACTAAGCATAAAAATCCCAGAATCTTGTGTACCTTGAGTATTTAAAACAATCACATAGCCTAGCCTTTCAGTCTGCTAGCTAAATACATTAGCATTAGCTTGTTTCTTTGCTCTCACTCTCTAAGCAACTGAACACAAACTGTATACCAACACAGAAGACAAAAAGGTTATGAGTACTCTCAATCATATAGTCTTTATCTTTTGCATAGAACAACACATTTGGAGGTGTTGAGACATCTCAATGAACAATAGCTCTGTATCTTATACTGCCTCCAGGTGGCAAAGTCAGACACACCTGATGATCACGTAACTTGACTTATGACCTGACTTGACTTCAAACTTGACTTGTTTGATTCGCGTCCACTCTACTATATTATTAGAACAACACAAAGCATCTTGTTTGACAGAATACCTCCGTAATGGCAGCTTGGTAGGAATGTGCGGTATGGCAAGAAGTACCGTAACAAGGCACGCAATCAGCTGAACTGTCTGAGCAGACAGGTTGAAGGTAGGATGTGAGACACTGGCACACCCGCCTACCGGCTACCCGCTTGCTTTTGTTTTGCAAATGACAGGAGAGCCAAAGCGCAAGTTACTCACCGAACAACTACTCTCAAAAAGGCTTTGGCGTGAATTTTGACCTCCTTTAAACATTGAAATGTTCATATGGGGATAGAAAGAGACTGGAAGAGTACACAAAGGCACAGTCCTCAGTTGTGGTCACCTTAATCTCCGATAAGCCCGCGTAATGCACTGCACTCAGTCGCGCGCACACACAGGTGGAGAAAAGGGTCAGGTTGTTGACCTCACAAGCCGATTAATAGTCAGAGAAAGGCAGAAAGTGTTCACTGATGCCTGTCATCTGATGCAGACTGTGTATTAGCCACTAGAGGGCAGCACAGGAATCCTATAAAATAGCCTTGGCCAAGTCCATATTTTTACATTAAAAAAAATAAGTCACAAAAAGTATGGTGAAATAATCTTGTATCAAAAAAGTGTTGTTAATATTTATCATATTTGAATGATTAAAAATGATAATAAATTAAATAAATTAAATGAAGCTTCAAAATTGTGAAAAGTCAAGCTTATTTAGATTATTAATAAGAGGACAGTGTACTAGTAACATTAAAAAGATGGCTGCATCAGATTTCGCACAATTTTCCATCGCAAAATACATAGTGCTGTATCATCAAATTACAAGTCTTATAAAAGTTGTGAGTTATAAAACACAACTCAACTACCCCAGCCCAAAGCCCACACTGATTTTCAAGTCAAACTTTATTTGGAGAAAAAAAAAAAATTCGCTTCGCTTTTGTCTGTGTGATGTGTGTGGACAAAAAAGCAGCCACATCAGTGGATTGAGTCGACTGACTATGTGTTTTTTGGGTGTGGGCATAGCTAGCTAGCTAAGCGCACCGGATAACCACCCATGCAATAAATGCGCTCAAGTACTCTCAATCCGTGCACATTTTCAACAATTATCTTCAAAAATGGATGGCCTCCTGCACCTGCTGTCTTGTTGAGACCAGGGAGCTTTTTTTTGTGGCTTTCAACACAGTTTCCCCTTCCTTTGTTCAAAGATAGAAGTCACTTTTGCATGTGTGTATTAAAGCAAAGAAATGACCCTTGACGCCCATATTCAAGTACAGTGCGGTTTTATTCAGCGACATCCTAGCTAGTACGTCTTGCCACGCTCACTTCTTGGAACAACAAATCGACTGGCAGATGCAGGTGAGGCAGGACACGGCGACCATGAACTCCTTGAAGTCCATCTCTCCGCTTTTATCAATATCCAGCGCCTCCAAAATCTTCCCCCCCTCCTGGTTTTCCTGTGCTGCCTGTATGCACCAAAAACACAAGAACAAACATGTATTCAGTGAAAAAAAAAATCTACTCACACACTGAGAAACTAGAGTAATTTCTGATTTATTAAAGTATGAACGTCAAATAGATATAAAAAAAAAAAACACGTGTAATTTTAGAAGTCGACCAACAATATTAAAACAAAAAGAAACAAAAAAGTAATTTGCAGTAAAATTACTCCAACAAGACAAGTATATTTAGAAAGGTTGCAATAATGTTGATGCTAATTTCTATGAGCTGTGGTTCACAATATATTTTAGCATTAAACTAACAGACTTTTCTTTCTGTGGAATAATTTGGTTGAATATTTAATCCAGGTTACTTCGCATTTATCTACTCATTGTTGTGCATATTACCTTGAAAAGTTGGGGCATCTCTTTCTTCAACAGAAGCCTGACCTCAGCCTTGCTCAGGGTGTCCGTCCTCCCATCTGTCTCGGCATATTTGCGAAAGACGCCACAGAGAGTGAACATGGCCAGCTCCAGGGCAGTCGGTTGTACTTGTTCCTCACACATTTTGGAAATGGACGTCAACGAGTGTCGCCAAGAAGGAGATACAGGGGATAAGATGCCGGGGCTTTTGGAAGCTCGTTTTATATATAGTACCTTGGAGGGACAAAAGGCTTTGACAGAGATGGACAGGGACCGGTTGAGCAACATATTAGGGTGAAGTTGGAAGTTTGTTATTATAGGAACAATGGAAAGAATAAAACAGACGCCCAATTTACATAGTAAAACCTGCTTTATGGTGTTTACTTACTGCTCAGTTTAGGAGCGGCCTTTTTATTTCATGGTGTTTACATAGCATGACTAAGTACAAAAGTGAAAAAGGCTTGTTACAGGGCACGTTGGAATCCACGAGAAATAAAAGTAAGGATGTTTTGCCAGTAACGAAATCTTTTTAAAAGTGAGTGAATTGCTCTTTATTTTTCAAAGATGGCCCTTTCCTGCAGTCTACGTGCAAGAAATACAAGCTCAACTAAAAGCACGTCGGTAACAAAGAGAAACTCGTTGAAATGTCACAGGCGTTGTTTCCACTTCCTGTCACTGACCTGCCATTCACGGCCACAGATAACACACACACTTTCCACTCGGCATCAAGGCCCGGAAATGGCATGACACGAACACTCGCTTACAGATGAGACAGTCATCAATTCACAACTCTTACTGTATAATCCCCTTTTCGAATAGAAAATACAACATTTATACACTTCAATAATTTCAAAAACGTTAACAGGGGAAATTTCAGGATCAAACAAAGCAGAATTTCCTTCACTTCTTGTTAAGCTATTGTACATTTAGATCAGCTCAGCGGTTGGCAACCTGCAGCTTTTTTTGTTTACTCAAAATATGCGTTACAGTCGCCGTGTACCACCTGGGACAAGATTTATTGAGCTCTATTTGACCCCATGTTAAATCCATGATCATTTTTTTCTTTACAATATATTCTATGTAGCTCTACTGGTCTAAACACAGTATTCTGATTAATATTTCATTTGTTGTCGACTGAAAATGACATAAGAGTTGCTTGAGGCTCAAGTAATGGCCAATCACGGCTCACATTTTTTCCTGAAGCTGAGCCGTAATTGGTCGTTACTAGGGATGTTCGATACCACTTTTTTTCAGACCGATACCGATACTCAGATCCTCAGTACTCACGATACCGATACCAACTGCTGATACTAGTAGTACATTTTGACAAATAAAAAAAATCACTAAAAGATATTTTTAAACAAATTTATTTCCTTTAATTTTGACAAAAAAAAAAAAAAAAAAAAAAAACAGTAAAGTCACTCTTCAGTAGTCTTAACGCTCAAAATAAAACACAAAAATGCTCTTTTAGTTTAAGATTCACAATTTTGAAGTATTTCCAAACCGGTGAAGTTTTGGTGAAAAAACTGCTGCAAGCTAGCGCCAGTTACAGGCAAGGAGGACTCACTTAACGTCTTCCCCCTTTGCCATCGGTCGCTTGTACTCGTCTGCGTCACGAGTACTCGAGTACTTGAAAAAAGGCTGGTATCGGCCCGATATATCGGTACTCGCCCATCTAGTCGTTACCAAGCAACTGTAATATTCTCAATAGACTAGTGAGGGCGCATACAACATACCATTGTAAGATAGATAGATAGATAGATAGATAGATAGATAGATAGATAGATAGATAGATAGATAGATAGATAGATAGATAGATAGATAGATAGATAGATAGATAGATAGATAGATAGATAGATAGATAGATAGATCAGATCCAATGGCTCTTTGAGTATTTCAGGTTGCTGACCCCTGATTTATATAACAAAATACAGGTAAGTAAAGGTTCCGCAATACAAGCTGTCTTTACATACAATATATGCAGTAGTAATGACCAAATCTTCTGACCCCGTCCCAGCTCACCCGCTTTGCTTCTTCTCCACACGGTCAAAGTAATCAACGGATTCATACACCACCACCTGACACTGAAACACATATGTACAGGTAAGTCGCGTGTGGCACTGCTCGCCGTGAACTTTCACCTCTGCCTGAATGGACTCACCCACTGGGACGAGCCTGCGGAGGAGTTGCCACTGCTGCGTTTGTCCATGTCGGCGTCATCCGAGTCCAAGTGGGGGCTCTCGTAGATCACCCGACTGACTCCTTGTCACGCACACACGCACAAAACATGTAGTTATTTATTTATTTATTTATTTAGTTTTAAAGGAAAATGGCACTCTATAATATTTCACTTTACAAAAGCATAATAGTGTAACATAATTAAATAAAACGTAAAAAAAATTTTTTTTATCAGTTTGTACTTGTGGTTAATTTATTCTGGCTCCTTCTAATGTGCGTAACTTGTCCATCAGGGGCAGTATAATACAGACGTATGAATATACTGTACATGGAGATGGACGAGGCGGTCACAACTCCTCCGTATGCTGCAGCAATATTTGTCTTTTTTTTCTTTTTTTTATTATCACAGAATAAAAAAATATATGCCTGTGAGTCTTGTTACATTGTCTGTCTTGTTTGCAGTGTTATAACACAACCACATAAGATGCTATTTGTTAGCCTGTCTATTGCAGTTCTCATTATGTGTTAGCATCAAGCTAGCAGACTGTTTAGTTTGACTGAACTTCAACTGGGAGTGGCAATAAACAGCTTGAACTCTCTCTCTTTTGTTTTTTTTAAAAGAATATTGACCATCTCCAAACTTTGTTGTGAAGTGAGTCAAACAAGTCAAAGTAAATCATCCGAATCGGGTCATTTGTATGATGTATCTCAAGGCACCACTGTAAAAATACAATGAGATCATTATACTTTTACAGTTTCAGCCATTTTGAGAGAAACCATAACGACAATTTGGCTCTGCGCAACAAAAATGAGTTTCGCTTCCGGCTATAATTAAAACAAACAAATAAATATGAGGCACCATTTTTTACTAACTTTTTCTTTGTCTAAGTTTGAAGATGCAGGCGAGCGCGGAGAGGAGCAACAAAGCCACCAAAGCCAAGGAAATCCCGAGTGGAACCCAGAGAGGACTTCCGGGCTTATCTGCAACATCCAGCATGTGGAAAGTCCTTTTTTTGATGAAAAAAATGCAAAACAAACTGGCTTTATGTAAGCCTTGGTTACCTACCTTCTTCCGCAATGCCATCTGACCTTTGGCGCGTTACTGTAACGACTGTACCGTTTCCTCTGCCCGTCATCAGAGTTGGTATATCCGCTTTGGCCTGGCACACGTAATGGCCCGAGTCTTCTGTTGTTATGTTGGCCCATACTAAGCTCACACATGTCTTGGAAACCTTTTGCAGAGCCGGCTGTCCATCCATCCATTTTCTTGACCGCTTATTCCTCACAAGGTTCGCGGGGGTGCTGGAGCCTATCCCAGCTGGCTTTGGGCAGTAGGCGGGGTACACCCTGGACTGGTTGCTAGCCAATCGCGGCTGAGCCGGCTGGCAAATTTGAAATTGGTAGTAGTAGACTTTATAGGTAGTTTTGTTTTTATTCCACTCAACTCTGACTCTGGGGTAGTTTCCTGTCCAACAGCAGCTGATGTTGACGTTCTGGCTCTCGAGGACATTAATGTCAGCACTCTGGCTCAATTGCAAAGCGGTTGCATCACCTACAGATACCCAAGGACAAGGTCAGATAGCCGACTATTTCTGAGGGGGGCAAAAGGTTGAGTAGACAGTGATGCTCATCCATTATCACAGGTTCAACATGTATTTCATTGCTTGTACTTACTCCATGATGAGAGAGCGCAGTTGGAGGCGAGAAGCAGACAGCTCAGCAGACACTTCATGTTTCCGCACTGAAAACAAGACTCATCTCTTGATAACCTTTTGAAAACCCTCCCACCGCTCATACACTGAGAAAGATGACAACTTGGCCTTGTACTGAATGCGTGTAATCACTTGGAGAAAAAAAGATTTACAGGGCTGAACAATTCATCAAATTCAAATTGATATTGCATTGTGGTAGAATGCAATTTCCATTTTGCAAAGGTTGCAGTATTGGGGTTAAAGGCTTAACTATCTATGTAAATATAAATATATATAAACATAAATATATATATAAACATATATATATATATATATATATATATATATATATATATATATATATATATATATATAAACAAACATATATATATGAAACATGAAAACTTGAAGTGATAAAGCCACAAATTTGCATCATTGTTGTAATGTGACTTATCTTTATGCCACACTTGTTTGGTAGACATTGTCGGCATGCACAGTTGCACACTTTAAAGACGGCCAGTCAAAGGTTTTTGGATGTTAACAACTCTAATCTAAAGTAGACAAACTGTCTTTCATATTCATTTTTGGTTAATTTTCCTTTACTTTAACATAAGACTAACCTAATATATATATATATTTATGTCCAATAAATCAGATAATTTATTGTAATACTGTGTAGAATAATTTATTGCTTGTTTAAAAAATATTTGTGAAGAGGCCCGTGAAAAAAATCACACATTAAATGACATTATAACCAAAATTAATTTCAATAAGATCTTTTTTCAATATTGTTTAACCCTATACGCTGTAATACTACTTTTTAAACATCATCTTATACAGTATTACTAATTTCACTCATTTGGTATTTAAGTGGAGGTCAGTTCATGATCTTCGAGTGCTGACAACAAACAACCACGGACACAGCAGACTCTTTTGAAATTTCATTTAAATAAAAGGTAAGTGTTGACAAAGAATGCGTTTGTGAGAGGAAACAGACAGACAGGCAGCCAGTGCTCATAGAGTGAGGAGGGTCAGGAGTGAGCGGACAAAAAAAAAAAAAAAGATGTCAACACTCCTGACCTTTCACTTCAGCACCTGCAGTCAGTAGTAAAAGTCACATAAAACAAAAACATATGCACAGGGAACATTTACGAGTGCCATTGCTTAACCTCCTCAATTCCACAGGAAAACATTTTTGGTGGAACGTAAAACACCAAATGGGGAGGGGTGAAAAGGATGGGGAATTTACAGATAAAACAAAACAAACATTGATAAATTAAAGTACCGTGATATTTGTGCAACACAATTTGGTTAAAAAAAAAGAATGGTAGTGTGTCTGTTAAAAAACGGCCTTCAGAAGAGATGACTGCACAGTGCAAAGTGGAAAAACTGTCAAGGCTGTAGCACCACATGCTGGCCGACTACTGCCATTACAGTTAAAAATAAGTCAACGTTTCCAATTGCCAGCACGGACGATATTTCCACTCGAAGTACCACAAGTCAGGAAAAGTGAAACTAGATAGCTAATCTTAACCACTGGTTACCATGAAACTGAAGCAACAGTATAGTAAGTAAAACGTTTTTGCTATTCGTGATTTTGATATGTCGTCTGCCGAAAAGTAAAAAATAGTAGAGCTCTATGAACAACAATAAAATTAAAAAAGGAATAATAATTACTATCCCGCACTATAATCATCACAGCCCCCATTCAAACTCATGTGTACAAACAAAAACTTCAACTGAAGGACATCTCCACCTCAGACAGGAAGGCAGTCGAGGACGAGGACGTGGAGTCGGCTAAAGAGGGTGTGATATTGTCCATGCTCCGGTTCAACATGCTGCAATTCGGCGTCGACGGGTCGCTGGGCGTGGAGCAGTTAGAGGGCGAGCCCGAGCCCGGGCTGCTGTTGTTGGACACGGGCGAACACAGGGCGTTATTGTGCAGACCTTTGTTTTGCAGCTCCAGCTGCAGGTGCTGGCAGATTTCCTCCGGGAGGTGGAGGAACTCGTCCTCCAGGTTGTTATCCAGCTCGGCCTGAAGCTGAAAAAAAAAAAAAAAAAAAAAAAAAAAAGCTTCTGATTTTACTTTTACTAGATTTTTTTTTAATATATAGATACACTATCTGTACTTTTACTCAAGTACAGTATGAGTACTGAGTACTTTTGCCGCCAGCGCAATCCACATTTCAGACTCATTTTTGACTTGGACGTAAGTGATGTTTGCTCACCGCCGGCAGCTCGTCGTCGATATGCTGCAGCACCTCTCGTTGCCTCACCTTCAACTTCTCCAGCCTCTTGTTCTGAGCGTCCTCCAGCTGTGGTGACAGGAAAACATGTACAGGGAGTCAGAGATGAAAAATGCATATATAACAGCCAAATAGTGGGGCAAGCGTGTGTAAATCCAAATACATTTCTTTTCTTTTCTTTTTGTAGCAACTTTACTAGAATAAAACGTAATTTCATGTCCACTACAGTAGGTGGCAGCAGTGTGCAGAAAGTTATGTGGCAGATTTGTATTTCTCTTTTTTTTTTTTTTGTTTTGATAGCCCTTGCGAAGAAGAATGTTGATTTCTTGTAAGGGTTCAAGGTTGCAACTTGCAACCCAAATATACGTCAAGGCTTTTTTGAATCAATGGCTTCATTTGAGAAGAAAATTTCTAACTTAGAGGAGTAAGTTTTTTCTCTTTCTAGAATCAACAACCAGCATCCAGATCAGTTTTGCATTTTAATCATTTGCATGAATTTACATGTACATCGAGCGTATGGTGTGCCACAGGGTTCAATTCTAGGGTCCTCTGCTGTTTTCATTGTATCTGCTGCCCATGGGTTCCATCTTAAGAAAACGGTGGTGGTTGTTTTATATACAAAGTGTTTTTATTCAAGTGCATTTACCCTGAGTAGTAAGTTGACAGAGTCTTGAACGTGTTTCCTGTTGATGTCATTTAGTTCTCTGTAGAAAAGACAGATGAGTGAAATCATTTAAATAAAAACGAATGTGTGAATAACAAAAACATGAATAAATGAATAAGCAATTACAAGTCAGGCTTGTCTTTGTCCCGGCTCTTTGCTTCACTGATGCTGTTCTGTCGCTTCCTCTCCATAATTTTCTGCAGCTCTTTTTTCTCCCTACGGGCAGGAAAAGCAAAAGGTGGCATACTTCGGTCCTGAGTTCCCTGCGAACGGGCGCACTCACCTCTCGCAAACCTCCCTGAGCTTCTTGAGCTGAGTTGCTTGGCATTCATGCGCCGTTTCCTTCAACCTCTGGAAGGACTGAAAAGATGAAAGCGGCACAAGCGTGTGACACTCCCAAGTTTACAGATTGTCAACTTTTGGCAAAGGGATTCCTCCTGTACCTCCTGCAGGTACGCTTGCTGCTTCTCCCTCTCAAGTAAGTGCAGCTGCTGCCGGAGCTTCAGTAGTTCCTGCATCTGCCACTCCCTGAGCTGGACCGTCTTTTTCTCATGCTCCTGATCCAGAGCCGACAGTTCTCGCCGCACCGGCTCCTGGGGCTCGCTGAACGAGGAGGCAAAAACACAAGGCGTCACGACCCGCTCTTTGACGCCGCGGTACTCTCTTTCAGATCCTTACTTCTTCTTGACGCTGCGTTTAAGGTGTTTCTCCATCTGACTGCGCCTCCTTTGGACGTCACAATCCAGCTGAGTACTTCGAGTTTTCTGCTCTTTACTAAGATTCCACACCTAACACACACAAAGTGATAACTGACCACATTTATCATGTACTACTTTCAGGTTCTAATGACTCTTTCAATAAAAGAGTAAAAAAAAATAAAAAATCTTAGAAATGTGACGAAAAAAAGTATTAATAGTAGGGGTGTCAGTCGATTACATTTTTTTTTAAGTCGTAATTAACTCATTTGCTCCTAAAAACGTATAAATATGTTCCATTTTAAATGTTTTAAGTGTCCCAAAGATGTATTTACAGTATGTTTTCGATATTGTTTGTTTTAATGCGAGAGCATACAGAAGGCTTACTTGGTGAACAAAACGGTAGTAATTACAAAAACGGCCAGTAGGTGGCAGCAGAGTACAACAGCTCAACTAGGGAACACAAGCTAATTGAAAACAACTCATTAAAACCAAGCTGATTTCCCCACAGTTCTAAACAGATTTGTGAATAACGATAAAACTTAGCTTATACTGTAATGCTAATTGCTGCAAAACGGAAACAGATAGAAATATACTTTATTTTCCTGATAAAAGAAGAGACTCTAATCTTTCTTTTGGTAGGTTCCATATTTTTATAGCAATATAACCCAATATTCTGTGGGCCTTGCAAAATCAGTCAAAATCCAGTAAAACAGCCAGGAGCGAAGGGGATTGTTTCTGTAAAAATGGCTGGGAGTGAATGAGTTAAATCGCATGATAGATAACTCACCATTAATCACAAATTTTATATCTGATCAAAATGTACAATAAAATGTTAATAAAAGTTTTCATACTCCCGATAACATAAAAGTGAATACAAATGTTAAACTAATAAAAATTTGGCTGCATCTTTTAGTCATTGATACTGTTATTTAATAACAATTTACAAAATTGGAGTTTAAATTAAAAGGATGTACTGTACTGTAAAAAAACGAGTGCAATATTGATTTGTCATTTTTCTGCCACTAGATGGCATAGTTGCATTTGTAAGACGGTGACAGCTCGGTGCATTTTTTCTTTTAATGTTAAGAGCTATCTAATCTTTAAGATGAAGTAACTTGTAAAATTCTGCACATTTTTAACATTGTAAAATACAACTTGACCCCAGTCTCCACAAATATATGTATTATTATTAAAATTACTATTGCTAAATTTTGATGTGCATGTGTCTGCTGCATCGCGACGGTCATTAATTCACACTCATTTTGACACATCTAATTAATGGTCGTCAAGTTAACGTGTTTACCTTCTTGAGGTGTTTCTTTCGTAACTCTTTGAGTTCTTTGCTCTGCTTCTTAAGGAGCTTCAAGTAGTGTTTGTGCTGCTTCAGCTCCTCTATCGACTGCGGCTGCACATCTGAGAGATGTGACAAAAAGTAAGTAGCGGTCATATATCGAAATGAGGGAAGAAGAAACGTGCAATTTTTGAGGGGAAACACAAACACTGGGGTTGAAAGTTATGGGGCGGGATGGCGTTACCTGTCAAAACAGCTGCGATGAGGTCTTCCTTTGGACTTTGCGCTACATAAACACACAAAAATAAAAATAAATAAATAAATAAATAAAGAGGGAGAAGCAGACGTGTGAAATGGAGAATGGGAAAGCAAAAAGCGACATGTAGAGCAGGTGAAATGTTTTGCACGTGTCGCTACCTGGCTGGATGATGTCCGGGCATTCGTTGGGTCGGCTGGGAGGGGGGAAGGGTGATGCAACGCGCCCTGGGGTGACCTCGTATTCCCTCTTGGCCTCGCCATTTCTGGCCTGGTTGGGGAATTGCTAAGAGGAGCCAAAAGACTTATAAGTGAAAGTTAGCAAAACTTGTGATGAAATGCTGCAGGTGATGACACTACGATTGTAATCCCTTCATAACTTAACTCATTTGCTCCCAAAAATGTCTATAAATGCATTCTATTTTAAATGTATTACGTGACCAAAAACGTATTTAGATGGGTTTTTTTTTTTGTTTTTTGTTTTTTTTATGCTAGAACATAAAGAAGGCTTTGATGCAGCCTCTCAACTACAGTGAATGGGTGAAAAAAATGGTAGTAATTACAAAAACGGCCAGTAGGTGGCAGCAAAGTATAAGAGATAAACCAGGACCATGTTGAAAACAAGCTATTTCCCCGCAGTACAAAGAAAATTTGTATATATATATATATATATATATATATATATATATATATATATATTTATTGTTTTTTTACTCTAATCTTTCTTTTGGTAGGCTCCATGTTTTTATAGCAAAAGAACACAAGATTCTGTGAGCCTTGCAAAAATCAGTCAAAATCCATTAAAACAGCCGGGAGTGAAGGGGGTGAAAATGGCTGCAGTAAATGAGTTAACTACGTCGAGCAAAAATTTGAAATTGGTTGGACGAATATGTGCAATATGGATTCACATATGGGATTGTGCATGCACCTCATAGTTTTCGTCCAGGAGCACAGCCAGTTGTGTCGTCCTTTTGTCTAGCTCGGACAAAAATAATATGGGATTGGTCAGAGCCTCTGCATATTCTGAAGACAAAATTAAATTAAACCAGAATTGTTTCAGTGATTGCGATTTAATATGTGATTTTTTTTTCCTCAATGTCAGCTCACCCTGGTGTTCATTGGGAATATAATCCTGAGCCTCGGTGTAGACCAACAGAGAAGCAAGCAGGAGGGGCTGGTTCAACTCGTTCTTGAGGTTGATGTAGTGGTAACCTAAAAGTAAAATAAATAAATAAATAAATCAAGCTTGAAGTTCACGCGAGTCATTTCTCAGGTGCACCACGCACGCGCACTGACCTGGCCTAATGGCCGACACGGGGAGAATTCGATGCCCGATGAACTTGTTGTTCTCTTCGAATACGGCGATCCTCAGAGAGGCCAGCGTTGGGAGGACCACCTGGGCAGTGAGAATTTTATTTGAAGAGGCGAGCACAACTAAATGCAAGACAGATGTGAGCAAAGGATTGATCACCTTATTGTAGACAAAAGTCTCATCATTCCAAACAGGATCCAGCGAGTTGTTGTTGGAGGTTTTAGTCCGGTGTCTACGTTTTGTATCTGTCGGAAGTCCAAAGATGTCCACTTCCACATACACGCCGACCTTTTTATCGCTCAGGAATTGGCCTGAGATCACCTGACAGATGTCGGGATAACAAGGTGTGGTTCAGTACAGTACTCGAGAAAATTTGGCTATAATGTTTACGAGGGATATTCGATACATTTGTTTTCAGACCGATACCAATACGAGTCCTCAAATCTTGAGTAATCGACAATACTGATACCACTGGTACTAATAATGATAATTTAAAAGAAAGACCTATAACGCAATATAGTATTTTTCCTTCAAATTGCATGAAATTAATGGAAATTTTCCTTTTTTCTATTTTAAATTAGTAGTTCCTGATTGTAAAATGGTATTGTCCACTGTTGCAAGTACTAACATCTTGAAATAAGGCCGGGTATCATGATTAAAAACTCCACAAATAATAAAATTCCAAATTAAATTTTGTGGTAACTGGTCAAATGATTAAGTGTTACACAAACATTGACATCAGCAAGGATGAGATGAAAAATATTTTCAGAATTGTAATTCAATAATTGTAAATATAAATTAAGAAGATTCTGAATTGTCTTAAAGGTCCCCTGAAATGAAATGTTCACTTTTTTGGGTTTTTGATCATAAATATGCCTTACGGTGTCGGTGTTTTCATAAGAATTGATGGAAAAAAAAAAAAAAGAGATTAACAATCGATTCATGTTTTTTTTGTTTTTTTTTGTTTAAACTCATCCCTAATGTCGACATCACATTTGCCCTGACCGTCACGTTGACTGTGTTAGCGACTATTCCATCCACGATGTCCTCTGTGAAAGGGTCAAAGTGCTTGTCTGTCCTCCTCATGAATTCGGGCTTCAGCAGGTAGCCACTGTGACCGTTGTACTCAAACACGCCCATGTTGAGCTGCATGGCCAGATCTACCAGAGAGAACCAACAAGGAGATGAAGAAGACTGCAGACGGATTTGCTTGTTTACAATCCTCCTTCTCACCAAGGGTCTGAAAGTTCAGCGCCACCATCTGGCAGCCGACGTCCCAGAAGAGCTGCGGGTTGTAGTTGGAGCTGTCCACCCTTGTTCCCTTCGGATAAATTCGGCTCAGCTGGTTCTTGTTGTACCTGGAGTAGTGCTGTTAAGTATGAAAACACTTACAGCACTAATTTCGTAAAGTGTTTTGGAGATGTGCCCAAGAAGGATCAAAGGATACTCAACAAACTCTATCGGCGAGCTTTTTATGGCGTCCATGCCTTTGGTTTCGACAAATGATGACATTTCAAAGAACTTCTTCTTCTCTGGTGTAAAATAACGACAAGTTTATTATAAGTAGTAGCCCGCAACAATTCACCATATATTGGAAGATGCAATTTCGCTAGCCCACTTACTGGTAGCCAGGTCAAAGGTCTTAAATTTGACGGGTTCGATGTAGTTGACGAGCGTGGACATCTCCTCTGTGGCGTTGACTTCGCTGCTAGCTGTCCCCTAGAGGGGGAAAATCTGTCAATCAAAATCCAAAGTTCTGGCGCTGAGGTTCATACCTCATCCGAGTTGGGCTTTTTCAGCTCGGTCACGGCTTCGTCTTCCTCATCCTCCTCGCTCTCTCCTTCGCCTCCTGAGAATGTGTAAATAAATAGCCCGACGTGTCACCATTGATTGAAAACATTGCAGCATATTGAGCTGTAATTGTCTACCGATGGACTTGCGAGGTTCAGATTCTTTCAGCATCCTCTCGACGAGTTTCTCCTCCGCATTGGACAGGAGCGGTTCTCCCTCAGCATCCAGCAGAGGGCAGTCTACACACACAATCCGCCTTAGCATGTCTACACGCCGATTTGATCATTTCCTTGTCTTCCTTGTGTACCTGTGTGGGGCGAAGATTGCTCCTCCTGTTCTCGTCTTCGTATGCTACCGCCGCTCGAGGGCCGGTGGTGGTGGTGCTTCTTTTTGTTTTTGATGAGAATCTTGCCCAGCATCTCTTGCGGCGAGGGGAGCGGCTGGCCCGGGACCAGCTGTCACCAAGGGCCAGACATAAACATGAAGCTGCCATTGCGCAATTTTTTAATCGTCAAGTTCTCAAGTTGAGGCTCAAACTACTTTCAAACTTTCCCATGATTACCAAAGTAAAGATAAAGATGACAGAAGGATATCTGACTGGAAATCAGTCTTACTGGGTATTTTTCCAGTGGGTCAATGAGTAAGGCGTCTCCAAATATGGTCCGACAATACTCCGCCATCTTGGCTTGCTGCTTGGCCCTGAAAGAAAAAAAAAAAAAGCTTTTTATATTGCGTGGGCCTATTCAGCTTTAAAACTTTATTTACATTTTACATTTTATAGTCGACCCCTGTAAAACCCGGTTCATCATTCATCACCCCTGCAACTTTGAAGTGATTTTGTTTGTCTACAGGGGTCAGCAACCTTTACTGTCAAAAGAGCCATTTTCGGCCAAATAAATAATAAAAAAATCTGAATGGAGCCGAAACAGTAGTCTAATGTACTAAGGGTCCAATAGCTAAAAACATGCAGCATCCTACAGAGCATTCTACCTTTTTATAATATTTTGTATATTTTTAGTCTTTTCTGTCTTTCTGTCAAAATCTCTGACATATTTTGATAATTTTATCGACATATGGTAATTTTCTGCCTCTCTTAATTTTTTGGGACATTTTATGGCTATTTTTTTACATTTAAAGCCTTTTTTTTTTTCTGTAAATTTCCTGACACTTTTGGTGTCATTTTATGGTAATTTGGGGGGATTTCTTGTTTCGTTTTTGGACATTTTTTGAATGTGTTCTGCCTTAAAAAAATAAATAAATAAATAAATAAATAAAAATTCTGACTTTTTGCAGTTTGAAAGACATTTTATGGTATTTTTCTGACTTTCTTCATTTGTTTTGGGCATTTTATAGTTACTTTTTGACCATTTTTCTTTCTTTTTTGTCATCTTTCTATATTATTCAATTCTCCGAAATTTTTGACAATTTCGTGGACATTTTATGGTAATTTTCTGCTTTTCCTTTTCCTTTTTTGGACATTTTAATGTTACTTTTTGGACTTTTTTTAGGCAATTTTAAAAACTTTTCATCTACCTTTTGCCTCTTTTGTTGACAACTTAAAAATTTGGACCCTGACTTTTTTTTTTTATAATTAATTAATCATGTTTTATTTCATCGTTAATCCATTTAAAGAACGTTTTATTAGAAAAATAAATATGTAAAAAATATTAATTACGGTACTGCTTTTTTTTTTCCTTATTTTTTTTTTATTTTATTTTTTTTAAGAGATCCACAGGGAGCCACTGGAGAGGGACTAAAGAGCCACATGTGGCTCCAGATTAATCAGACAGCCGATTAATCAACCAATAATGGCTCTCCCAACATTGCCCTAAATAAATCGGCCAAATGGCTGATGTTTGACAATTGTTTTTGACTTGTATGTACTCTAACCGTTGACAACAGTTGGGTCACACTGGTTTAGTTTGATGGCAAACTTCAACTGGGCTATGCTCTCTCTATGTCGCAGATTTTCACCTATCACAGATTGGTCTGGAACAGATCCGTCGCAAAAAACTTGGGGTTCACTGCGTCGACACTTACGAATCGACGTGATTTTCAAAGGACAGGATGAGGGGGTACGGCGAGGTCTTGAACGCGCTCTCCGCGATGGCTTCAATTACCTCCTGCAAATCGGAAAAATGTCAGTTCAGCTCACATTCAATCGTCTTACAAAATATCGCATCGCACACCTTGAAGGGTATTTCAGTTGTCATGGTGAAGCCGTGGGTGATGTAGGGCTCCTCGTCCTGGGGTCGACCCTTCCAGCAGTCCAGTTCGACACAGCGGCAGCCGGTGAGCAGCACCTGCCTGTACATCTCCACTGAGGACAATCCGGTCAGCTGACCCACTGGAGGCCAACAAGAGGAAGCAATGAGAGCCACTCCAACACAAAATGATTACTGTAGATCAGTAAGTGGTTCTTAAACTTGTTGAAGGTACTGAATGCGCATTCACTGTAAATTCTTGTGCACTGTGCGGTACCTGTGAGGTAAGTGTTATGCGAGGAGTTGATGAAGTAGTGCGACAGCGGTTGATTCATGTCGTCGATGATGTCCAGCCTCTCTGGAGGAACGATGCTGTTCTCCTCCCCTCCCAGATAACTCGTGAAGGCCTGCAAACTGATCTGGTCTGTAGGCGAGACACGGTTTTGTAGTTTTTTTGTTGTCGTTTTTGCCGCAAAACAAACAACACTGACCTCTCTCCAGCTGGCTGATGTTGGTCTCATATTTCTCCATGATCTGCCGGACTTGCTCTCGTTTCAGCGGCGGGTACAGAACTTCATTCAGGCGGGAGTCGCGCTGCCGGCGGTTGATGAAGTCGGTCAGCTGGTCCAGAGAGTTGAAAGGCTTCCCTTTGGAGCCACTGAAGCAGCAAAACGAGCAGGTGAAACAAGCAAAAAAACAAACAAACAAACAAGAATATAAACGTGCTGTGTGTCGCTTGCCTTTCCACAAAAATGCTTTGTATCTCAGACCGCAGGCACAGACTGTTGAGAAACTTCTGAAAGGCCTCCCATGTGAAATCATCTGGCTTTAATCCATCTGACTGCAAAGATGAAAAGAAAAAGCATCCAAAAAACACGGTTAAGCAGAAGGTAAAGGCCCTAAATAAAACTAGATGCAAAACTGATCGGTTTAACGTGTTCTGTGTAAGCAACCAGAGGACAACACCAAGAAGAGAAGTGCTGACAGTGGCGATTGTACAAGTTGGCCCCTTATACTTCAAGTCTTGTGACTTCATATTGATCTTTGAAGAAGATTAGCTACGGATAATCGGCACAAAAGATACACAGTTTGAGCGAGAAACCACAAGCGCAGCATCTTAAAATGCAGACGATTCAAAGAGTACTTCATGACATAACCCATTCAAAGAAAAGAGATCATTTATTTCTTACTGGAAAAGTGAAAACGAGTTTTTTTTTCAAAAGCATAATAACAAGCAGAAGGTTTACTACGAAATTCCTGCTGAAGACGCGAACATTTCGGAAGGACGTCGAACTGCAGCTTTTTCCAACAACCTCCTGATTAGGGGTGGGAATATGTGATACAAGGCTCACAATTATCTCACGATACCGTGATTATCAATATATTTGTCAGGTAATAAATCCACGATAATCTATGATAAAACTATTCAAGACATAAACTGATGTTTTTTCAACGAGAAAATAGCTACTTTTTGTACCATCATTGAAACACAATATTATAAGTGGTGTCTTCTTCACAGTGAGTACTTTAGTGTATTTTTTTTAAACAAATACAAATGTCAGAGACCACTTTCTGTGAACAAATTTCCTTTTTTGTGTGTAACAATTCAAAAGGAAATAAATAAAATTACTTAAATACTAAATCCAATTAAATCAATATTAATATTCCTCAGAAATTGTGTGCTTCAAAAAGTCGAAAAATAAAATATGTTTTAAAACATTAAAATTGAAGACATACATTTTTTATTTTTTTTTTATAGAAACGCATGCAAAAACTGAGTCACTTACTGGACAGATAAATGTCTTACACAAGTAAAAGTAAGCTCATGAGTCTTCTTCGCCTGAAGACTTCCGCACATTTCCCCGCCACTCTTATGTGGCGCTCCCCCTAGTGGCCTGCCAAGTAATTGCTCAATAAGCAATGAACAATTAAGCTGTTATAGTGGCTGTATATTAACTACAAATATTGTGATACTTGCGTAGGCGTATCGATTCTCTATCGGGAGATAAAGTATCACGATATATCGTCACACTACTACTCCTGATTCTGTTACTACCTTGTTATTGTTGTTGACGAGCCCACATTGCTCCAGAGCCGTCTCCACTCGCTTCTTGTCTGAAAACATCTTGTGGAAACTGCAAGACAGAGACCAAGCGCAGAAACCTGATTGAGTTGCTGCTTCATTTGAAAATGATGTCGATGAGATAATCTCTCACTTCTTCACTGGGATCTTCCCTTCCTGATTCACCTGCAGCTTTAACTTGGTGTACCTGTCCAACAAACAAAACGCGCGTTAGTCCAAGTCGCCGTCGCCAAATATGACATGCAAGCTCTTACGCTTTGAAGAGGAACGTGTTCCGTGATGCATTCTGGGAGAGTATGTTTGTGGCCAAAGTGAACAGTTCATCAGTCCAAATCTGGGAAGAGCGGGTGAAAGTTCCAATGTCGTCATTGGTGAGGAAGGAAGGATGGAACGAGGGCGGATGGAAGGATGGAGAGGAAGGAGTGAAAGATGGTTGCCATGGCTACCTTAGCCGTGTCTTCCTGCATAGCCTGGAAGTTGAGGAAGGAGATGTTGACCAGGTCGTTGCCGTGGACGACGGTGACCAGCTTCCCCTCCACGTTGTCGCCCTTCCTGAAGCCAAGCAAATCTCGTACCTTGGGATCCTGAAGGAAACATCGCCAAGCTTCATTTCCACCATGATACATTCAAATGGAGGCAAACCAAAACGATGACTCAAGTCATGACTAAATGTGATGTCGGTTTCATGTTGTGCCGACGACACAAGGTCCCCACCGTCGCCGCTTGTGTCATTTCCTGGTCCATCTGTGCCGAGGCTCATTAGAGCTTCGTCACCTTTCGCAATGTCGAGAAGCAACGCGCACATGGTGCACTCGCACATATTTTGGTGACAATCACACTTGAGTGGCACGGATTCGTCAGCAGCAGGAGGTGACACCATCGCACGCAAACATGCACACGCACGAAACCTACCTTTGGTTGCTTGGCGTACTTTCCCGTTCTGGTGTCCCTGATCGTGCTGATGTCCAGAATCTCCACCTCCTAAAATAAACAAACAAACAAAGACATATTAAAAAGGGCCATAATTGGACTATTTTAAGCAATTTGAGCAGGGTCACAGCGAGTCAAATGTGCCAGGCTCGTTTGTGCATGTGGGGAGTTTCCCTTGCCAGAGATTTTGTAGATATCAAAACCAAGCAACATTCTAAGTATGAAAAAGAAGAAATTTGACATTGAAGGGGACTGAATTAAAAAAAAAAAAAGCTTTTCATAATCTAGTGTGGTCCAGAAGAAGAGAAAGCAGCAGCAACGGTTAAAAGTCCTAAACCAGTGGTTCTTAACCTGTTTTTGAGCGAGCCCCAGAGGTTCGACGAGTCAGTCTGAGGGGTTCGCCGGAGGTCAAGACACCCGACTCATTGCTTGGCCTATCTGTGTTGCAACGAATTTGGTGCGCTGTGTAGTCGATTTGTGGCTGCCGTGTGATTTCTTCATTATTATTATTTCCCTCGAGCAAAAAAAAAGAAAGTGGTCGGACCAGTATGCACAATATGAATTCACATGTATAACGGAATGTATGGTGTTCCACAGGGTTCAATTCTGGGGCCTCTGCCGTTTCCACCTTAAGAAGACAGTGTTGGTTGTTTTAATTAAAGTGCTCTATAAATATAGAGTTGAGTGATGGCAGTCAGCGTCCTAACCGCATGATTTCCACTCCCAAATTGAGCTAGCTATCTAGCAAAACTAAAGAAATGCTTCCTTAAGATGCATGAATATGAGGATTACAAAAATACGCTTTCTGAATTCAACGGGAAGAGAGACAGATTAGATGAAAAGGATACTCTCCCACCCTATATCTATGTCTTGAATAATAATAACAAAATCATATTTTACTGTACCTCAAACAAGGTTAAGAACCTAAACACAAAGGAGGGAACTGTAAATATGTAAAACGTCTTTTGCTGCCTTCATTCCCTTCGTATTTCTGCTTCAGAGTTTCCTAACATTACCATAATCAGATCTTTAATGAATTAAAAGAAAAAAAAACTGTTTATGTCATGCTTCCTGTTATTCGCTCTCCGTCTGCCAAACTGTCTGTTTCCTCCTTGCTCGTCATTTCTCATGTCACAGTTGTAGTTCCTCTCCAAAAACACACTTCAAATTTTTGATACCATGTTGTGGTCTCGTCTGCTTCACCGAGATTGGCCACAAGCACAACAACACGTTAGAGACTATTTCAAAAGGGATCACAAATTGAGTTGGACTCAAACTCTGTCCACCCATTGGCCTGTGGAGAATAATTTGAGACCCGGGGGGAATAAAGCGCTTCTGGGTCTGTAGGACACGCACACAGGCAATCATTGAAAAACTTCCATCTCTCCCACAGGCTGTGGTTTCATTCTGCCATCGCCATAGTGACTCCTTGGAGACGGCAAGAACTGAGACGACAACTTTGTCGGCGTGCGTGTGTGCGTTTTGACAGTTAACATTTTGTTACTTGCCCTTCAAACACACACACACACTGCTAATCGCCGACATGCAGGCTCAAACTTGTGAAACATCCTGACTTGTTGAGCAAGATGGCGTGTATGCTTGAGGGGAGAGGTTGTAGCGGGGGCATTGAAGCAACTCTGAAAGAGCACCATGTGTCAGCGTGTGATTAACTCATTCACTGCCATTGACGGGAAAAGACGTCAAATGATGCATATTTTTTTTCTGGTCTGGCAGTGAATGTGTTAAAAAAAAAAAAAGAAAGAAAAGAAAAGAGAAGAGAAACGCATGAGGGTTTGTGCACATTGCTGTTTGTCGAAGCGCTGGCGGGGGGCGCGCTTGCTGAGAAGGTCGGCCATTTCTGCGAGTACATTCCTGACATATTCCGGCCTTGTGCTCAGCTGGCCTGTATGTCTCGCTGTTTTCTGAGCTAGTCGCCGCAGCTGTAGTGCTCCATTCGTCTGTCAGTGCCAAGCCCCAATGCAGCCTCCACTGTTTATCACTTTGGACTCCGATCATAGCGCCAAATGAGCCTGCTTTTTCTGATGTCTGGAATTTATAGAGGGACGCGCGTTTTTATGTATAGGCTTACGCTTATTCCATCATATGTGGGACAAATGGTTCGATCCTCCCTCAAACTAGAAATAAGAAATAAAAGGAAGTGAAATAAATCATATCAAATCATCATCAACACCCCCTGACTCCATGAGAAGGCCAGACACCCCTTACAATGCAAAGGCCCCCACATGAGGAAACATTGGAGCTAAAAGTTGATTAGACAAGAAAATAAAAGGTTAACAGCAAAATTAAATATGGAGGCCCAAAAATGCAAAAATAAATAAATAAACAAATAAAAAAATTAATGTGAAAATAAAATGGACATAAAATATAATTCACTAATTAAATACAAAAAATAAATATGAATGGAAATAAAAAAACAAAAAAAAGCAGCATCTGCAGCATAAAATAAATAAATGAGCGTAGATTATTGATTGATAGGGGTGTTAAAAAAAATCGATTCGGCAATATATCGCGCTACTACAGCACGCAATTCTCGAATCGATTCAATAGGGAGCCGAATCGATTTTTTTAACATCCATTTTTGATGGAAAAATATTCAACAAAACGTCTCACTTTCACACCTTCAGGATGGAAGAATGTTAAATTAATGGAACATTTAGCCTTAATATTTTATTTCAATTAATGTTCAAACATGACAAATTTTGTTAAACCTGTTTGTTACATACAGTGGCTCACAGTTATAAGGTAATAATACATTTTCATACAAATCTTAAAGTGTACATGTATAAGCCAAATGAAAGGTATTTTCTAAATTTGAGTAAAAATATCGCAACAATCGACTTGTAAATTCATATCGGGATTCATCGGTATCGAATCGAATCGTGACCTATGAATCGTGATACGGATCGAATCGTCAGGTACTCGGCAATTCTCACCCCTATTGATTGTTATTTAATTTTTTTATATATATTTATTTTTGTACTTAATTCCACATTTATTTTTATTTTTTTAATCTTGTTTACTATTTTTGTATTTATTTATATTTTGTTGTTTTTAGTTCCATTTATTTTTTTAACTATATAGTTTTTTATATCCGCTTCTATTTTCACTTCATTTTTAAAATTTATTTATTTATTTATTTATGGCATTTTGTTTTTGGTCCTCCATACTTATGGACAATGCAACAAAAGGATCTAAAATTTAAAAGACAGTAGGAGTAAAAGTGATCACATAAAACTCAAACTAAAAATGTGAATCTTGATCCTCCTTCACTGCCACTGACGACTATTAACGTCAAAACTCAATTTTTCCTGGGCTGGCAGTGAATGAGTTAAAAATATCAACAGTCTCTGTGGTCCTGATGTGTTCTGGCAAGTTAGTTGAGCACTATAATGGCTGAATTCAGCCTCACCGTGTGTTTTGGTCCTAAATAGTTCAGGATCTGTGAGGGTTGATACAAAAAAAGAAATTGTCCAGTCTTTTGTTTCCAATCAAAAGTCAGTAGTGGTCAAGCTATATTTAACCATTGTATGATTAAGAGTTACTGCGCCTTGATTAGGCTGTCAGACATTTTGTTCCACTGTCCTACATTCATGATCTGCACTCACACCGTAGAATATTAAAGGCCAAGAAAACAATCAAGGGAGCGCCACTCCTTTCCTGTGCCGCGCCCGCACAGGCCTTTTATTGAAGATCGTCGTTCCAAACGTGCCTCGGGTGACCAATCGCGGTCGGGTTCAAATGTCGCGCGGTGGCAGCGGGTTGGAAACCGATCCCCCGCTTCCCCCATAGCGAGACAAGACCTATGACCTTTAACAAGCGGTGTAATTGTTCCCTTCTTGCTAAAAGTAACAATCAGCTATAAAGAAAGAGGATTAAGTTCCCTTTGCCACATAGTTTTTGTGGTGTGTGGATAGTTGGAACAACATAACAGTTTCATATTCACACTAATGCTGAATAAATGGGGTTAAAAAAAGAGATGTAGAGAAATAAACTCATAAAGTCAGTTGAGTTAATGTCAGCAAAAGTAAGTGAGACCACTATAAAAAGCCACACGCACTCGCTTACATATAAACAAAGCTGTCCTATCAAAAGCAATAAAATGCGGGCGGGAATGGAGCAAGCAGAGACAAGCTCACGCAGTTCAAAAACAACTCAGGGAGCTTGTGAACTTATCCGCCAAACACAAACAAGTGGAGACCCGGGTTATCATAGTTAACGGAAACGAGAAAGATAACTACAACTAAATTTGAAAAAACAAAACAAAACAAAAAACAGTTTTGTTAAGGAACTGTTCTTAACTGTAACTGAACTGAAACAACACTGTTTATAACAATCAAAATGAATCATAACTACACTATAGTGGAAAATGTGTCAAACTCAAGGCACGGGTGCCAGATCTGGCCGGCTGCATCATTTTATGTGGCCCGCAAAAGCAAATTAAGTAAAATCTGTACCCAAATTTCACATTTCCACGTGTAATAAATAATAACATTGACATTTTTTCATGACCCTTTTTACAGTTAGCTTAAAAAATTATTTAACAAACAATTAACCTTGACTTCTGATTGCAAAACTAGTAATCTATCAATTTATTGTGTATGTGTAATAATACAATAAGACAATTCAAATTTAATTGGTTTCACTGTCACGTCAGTCTAAAATGTAGCCCAGGACAAAAATGAGTTTGACACCCTGTTGTCGTTCACATGAACAAATGGATGCTGCACAACTGTGCTAAATACGTTGCAGCTGTTTGAAAGCACTATATAAATAAAGATGACTTGACTAGACTAAAATAAACAACAAGCATTTTTCATATGATGTGTGTGAAAGTCCTCTGAAGATATTCTCAACTTGGCAGAAAGGGAAGAAAAGCGAGGGGGGAAAACTAAAACTAATACTAAAACTTAACTAAAACGAAGTATCTAATAAAAACAAATACAACTGCTTTAAAAACTAACTACAATTAACTGAGTTTGAAAACAAAAGTCAAAACGAAATAGAAATGAATATGAAAAAAAATCCAAACAATTATAACCTTAGTGGAGACATGTGAAACACACCACCCACACACACACAGACAAAACAATGCAGGTGTAAAACGAGTTTGCACATGTAATGTTCAACGCGGATTTTCCAGCTCCCTTTCAAAGATTAAATAAGAAGCTTGAATTCTTAAGTCATTAGCTGCAAATAGCATTGGCAGTTGGCACAAAAACAAAAGGCGTGTATTTTGTGCAAATGTCAAGAATTTCCATAAAGGGTTCAACCGCACAACTAATTACGGCACCATTAAAAATTATTTAATTGTTTTTGTGCGTTACTTGTTCGTTTTGTCCTTTAACTTGTACAGCACTTTGGTTCAACTTTTGTTTTAAATGTGCTATACTGTGTGAATAAAATGCTAAGGTATGATGATAAAGAGCTAAATTTGGATGTGAACTCAACTCACTTCACAACAGGTAGCAGTTTGTCAGAAAGCGGACAATTTTTCAAAGAACAGATTTTAAACTGTTTAATATGGAGGACCAAAACTGCCAAAATTCGAAATAAATAAATGACTAAAAGTGAAAATAAAAATGTATATAAAAAAATATCATGTGAAAATTACAAAAAAAAAAATAATAATAATATATACATGGAAATAAATCTTTTTTTTTTTTTTTTTTATCACTTTTAGTCATTTATTTATTTATTTTGTCATTTATCTACGGACTCGGGTTCGAGTCCGGGCTCGGACCTTCCTGGGTGGAGTTTGCATGTTCTCCCCGTGCCCGCGTGGGTCTTCTCCAGGTACCCCCGGTCTCCTCTCACATTCCAAAGTCATGCATGGCAGGTTAATCGGGAGCTCCGAATTGTCCCTAGGTGTGCTCGTGTGCCCTGCGATTGGCTGGCAACCAGTCCAGGGTGTACCCCACCTACTGCCCAAAGCCAGCTGAGATAGGCTCCAGCACCCCCCCATGACCCTTGTGAGGAATAAGCGGTCAAGAAAATTGATGGATAGATGGATTTATTTAGTTATTTATTCATTTATTTTGAATTTTGGCAGTTTGGGGCCGTACTGCCAAGTCGAAATGTTATTTCAAAGGAGGCGGCGGTCCTAAGCGTGTCTTGGGTTGGACTCCACCGTTGCAAACTGCCTGTCATTGGTCGAGTGAGCAGCTCGGCGAACAAGGAAGTCTCGCCGGCTTGCAATGGACGATGATCGTTTCCACTGTCACCTCAACTTGCGACTTGAGTTGTTAGACAACAAGTGAGAGCAGACAGTGGACAAGATAGTCGTCCATTGCTGGAGCTCTCCATTGCAAGCTGGCGAGACTTCCTTGTTCGCCGAGCTGCTCACTCCACCAATGACAGGCAGTTTGCAATGGTGGCGTCCAACCCAGGACGCGCTTAGGACCGCCCCCTCATTTGAATAACATTTCAACTTGGCAGTACGGCCCAAAACTGCCAAAATTCTAAATAAATAAATGACTGAATAAATAGAGAATTAAATGACTAAATAACTAAATAAACAAACAAATAAATAAATAAATGACTAAATAAATAAATTACTAAATAACTAAATAAATGACTAAAAGTGAAAAGAAAAACGGATTTATTTCCATTTATTTTTATTTTTTTATATAAATTTTGAATTATATTTTTTTTATATTCATTTTTATTTTCACTTTTAGTTATTTATTTAGTCATTTATTTATTTCGAACTTTGCCAGTTTTGGTCCTCCATAGTTTAATGCCACTCCCAGTTGAAGTGCACTGTCAAGCTAAACATTGCCCCATGCATCGAAATAATGTTGACGTGCAAACTGTTCCATTTTTTTTGCAGTCTATTTAATTATTATTATTCTATGATTTTATAACGTACAATTTGAGAAGGAAATTATATTTCTCGTTAAACGTTTAACCAGGCTCGCTAATAATAATATTGTGCTCACTAGAGTTACATTGTAAAAGAACTTTATCAGCGATGATTGCTTTTCTTTGGAATTGAGTGCGCGCAGCACACTGCCACTTAGTGTGCACCCACAGATAATAGCAAATGTGACCGTGCGGAAGAGGGGAGGAAGTTGTCACATTATCAAATGACACACTCAACTTCCCCAACAACCCCTTACGTCGTGTGCGTGCGTATGTGTAGTGTAAACCCTTTTCTCCAAGCGATCCTCTATGTTAGAGTTGAGCTACTTGTACCTGCCAACAACTGTTCCTCAAACCATCCATCTGGCTTATATTAGACACACACGCACACACAATCTTTTTGGTTTGCTATGATGAAAACAGACACTAATTGGGCAGTAATTTTAAAAACGATGCTGCATTTGTGCGTTCGTTGAGAATTTGACACAGTTACACACCATCATCTAATTAAAGTGAGGAGAATTGAAGCTTATCGAAGCTTAAAAACAAATAATTTCTTGGATGATGGCAACACTGTGACAGCATGGCAAGAATTAACACCCTATGCCTTGCCTTGCCTATTAAAACACGTCATTTCAAGTAATTAGCCATTTTCTTAAAGCCTAAACTTTTAGTAAAATGGTTTCAGCATCAAGGCTGCGAGCGCTGTTGGTCATCACAATCCAGGTAAGAACGCACACACTTGTATTTGTATGCCATTTGTGTGTGAAGAATCAATTTGGCTCCATTACAGACTAAATGGTCTGTGGTGAGGCAATTACGGCACCGGGGGTGCCCCCTAAGGTGATACTGACAAGTCCATTATACTTTGTGGGTGGGACGGAGAGAAGAATGAGGGGGAATAATCTGGAGAAAGGGGGAAATATGATGCAGGCGGAACATGAGATCGGACAAGAAAATCACCCCCATCATAAACGCCGTCTGTGTAACTTCCTGCCCACTTTCCCACGCCCACAGAGAAAACTATCAAGATTAATAGTGTTGTTTCAAGGAGTTGGAGAAGGGGAAACGATGTAAAGAAGGGAGCATCTGCTCAGCTAAGGTGGGAAGTCGGAAGACGGAAGGAAATAAAGATGTCAATGCAAAGAGCAAAGAAGGACGCAGGGCAAAGAGTGGAGGAAATGTCATGGAGTGCGTGACGACTTCCAGCTGTCCTGGGACACAGGGAGGTATTCAATCATCAAGCACAGTACAATTCTGTCTTTTTAGCAACAACTTTTTAGCACCAATGTGCTATGTACACATAAAGAAAAATTAAAAATGCAAGACAAATGCAAACTGATGTGAGATGGCCTGCGGAAACCGGGCTTAAAATAGATTATCAAGAATAGTCTTTTTATTTTCAATCAAATGCAATAAGAAATTTCCTACAGTGACATGCAGTATAGCTTAACCAACAGCATAAATTAGCATAGCTTCAAAGTGACACATGGAAATGTGTCAAACGTGTGACAAGATTACTAAGGCTGGCCTGTACTGTACAGTACATGATCTAAGTGAGTCCAGCTGTCGCTTCTTTTAAATATTTTGAATTCAAAGCTAACAGAGCAGGTAGGACATAAATCTCAGTGAGGCTCTCCAAGTGTGGCTAAAGGTTCAAGTTAAAGAGGTTTAGATAGTGGATGTTTAAAAAGGGAGAAGGAAGGCAAAGAAAAGATAAGAGGTCATGTACACGGCACATTTGAAGGATTTGAAGGATGACTGATGGAGATGTTGAAATATCGCAGGTTAACTATTACGAAATCCCTTTCAGTCCAACTCTTAAATGTTTTCAATGCATCATAGTTGGTAACTAAAGTTGATTAATGGTCGCTGACTTCCAAGTCCATAGCTCAAGGGGACTTTTTCAAAAGCCATCCGTGATAACAATGCAAACTCTTCAAAGTAAAATCTGCATTATCCAAAATCTAAAGCAAAGAAAATCAGAACAGCCACATTGAAAAGGGCACACTGGAGCTCTAATATGTTGGGTCCCTCTATTCCGAGAATATCCTAGTCATCTGTGTAAAAGTGTTCTCATTAATAAGAAAAAGACGGATATCTGTGTTGCTGCGTCCTCTTTCCTGCTTCTCCGCTGTGCCCGCAAGTCCTCCTCGGGGGCCACTAAGCCAAATTAAAGGCTTGAACGTGTCTGAAATAACAGCTCAGAATTTCAGAACCCAAAATGAACCTGTTGAAGAAAAGCAACACAACTGGCATGGATATACTACTGGATGATATAAATGGGAAGTCAACCCAAAGATTTTCTTCACGCCACTAGTTTAAACACAGCATTCTGTTTAATATTGCATTTGTGGAATATGAATCAAACACCAAAATCCACCTGTTGATCAATATCAGGGGACGGCCATTTTGCTACTAGCTGCTGACTGAATGACACATGACTCTGGCAACTACCACTTACGGCTCAGCTTGCGAATGTCACATGACCAAACAGAAAACATGTGAGCCGTGATTGGACGTTGCCAGAGCCTGAGCAACTGTGATGTCATTTCCAGTCGACAGCAAGTGGCAAAGTGGCTGCCCTTTGAAATGGATGGCTTTATTTTGCTGCTTAACTCATATTCCACAAACACAATATTCATCAGAATGCCATGTTATACTAGTGGGGGTGCATATAATATATTATCAAGAAAAGTTTTGGGTTTACTTCCTCTTTAAGACATGTGGACATGGTAGTGCGGTTTGTGATGACAACAGGAAGTGGTGATAAAACAAATTCAGTGGCACTGGGTGGCTTGCATTTCCAGGGAAGTTGTTGCAAATTTGCATCTCCTGATACCAAACTCTGTCATCCCGCTAACACCCTCACCTCCATCTTTAAATAAATCTTTGCTGAATAGTGTCACGGCTACACCTCGGGTGACGAATGGCCTATTATCTCAAAAGACGTTGGGATTATGTTACATGAAAACGCATGCTATTACCATGAATCGAGTGTGGACGGATGGATGAGTGACAATTTCATATTAGCATAAATGGCCAAAAGAAGACGGCTCCACAAACAAAATCTCCCTTTCCTCTCCGCCCACATCCTGCTATCACGTTGCATGTAGCCACCGGCTAATTACGTCCGCTAAATGCCTCCAACGTCCAATCTAATATGGCCGCAGTAATGGCTTTAAGCAGTGGTGGGCAGGAAGGGCGACGCGAGATGATGGACTAAAAAGGATGACGAGCACATCGGGGAGGAAACAAGGGACAAGACAAAGACAATTTGGCGATGCCCGTTCAACATGAGGGTCATATCCGTGTTAGCATGCATGTTGGTTTGGTGTGTTTGCGTCTCACCATGTTGGCGCCTCCCGTCCAGTAGAGGAAGAAGCCATCTGGGTCGACTTTCAGGGTCACCAGGGTAGGGGACCCGCTGCTGGGCTCCTAGGATGGGGACAGAGAGTCTTTGGAGTGACATCACCAAACACAGTTACACAAAAAAAGAATGCCCCCACTGTAGCGAAGTTCACTTTCGAATATTTGTGCAATGGGATGACAAAACGAGAGCTATCAAGCCAAACAAACGGCATGTTAGTGTGTCTCATCAGTGTTTTCATGCACAATGGTGGCATAACATGTCATTAATATGACCATACACACACCCAGCTCTCGACGCGTTTAATTACAGCCAGCAATCTCACGGGAGGGACATTCGGCGAAACAACTCTGACGGCGTTCACTGCAGTGACAGATGAACTGACATCACGAGTCTCAACGGCCTCATCAGTAAAGTCTGCCTGACAACCTGACAGAAAAGAATTCAAATGCTACAAACACAACCCTATTGCCCAACATTATATCACACCGTCACAAGAGTCAGAGCTAATTTAAAAAAAAGGCTATATTTTCTTGGTGTGCTAATTTTAGCCCAAGCGGTTTCCTGTTAGCACAGCTTAGCATAAAAGAGATGGCGAGATCGGATATTTGCCAAGTTCTCTAAAAGCAAATCAGGGAACTTCACTAAATGTAAAGCCGCAATCTTAAGTGTTGCCCCAACTTAATAAAACATATCTTCAGTTTAGGCTCCAAGCTCAGCTGACATAGGACACAGAAAAGGAAAAGTTTGGAACAAAAAGAGAAAAGGAAATCATCTGATAATTATCATTTTTACAATGAAGTTCCCTGCACAGTGTGAAAATCTCCAAACTTGTGACCTACACAGTGACTCCAATCAAGGCCTTGACCTTGCCGTCTCAATCTTTAGTTCCTCCTTTTTCTTAGTCGCCAATTTCACTCTCTGCACCAGCGTAAAAAACAAAACACAGTCAAACGTCGCCCCAGAGGAATGTCAATTATCAGCTCATGTGACCACTAACAGCATCTCGCTTGTTGCTTTCAAGCACGGACAACGACGATGAGCACACAATTTAGTGCGGCAAAGTCAGTTCACCAAAAGGCCACTCGACTCCAAAAAGAAAAAGAAAAATGAAGACAAGTTGGCCAGACTCGCCATGTTTACCTTACCTGACATCCTGCTGTTCTTTGTGTTTGTAAGTAGGCGACGGCTCTACAATTGGACCTACTCCCTAATTAGCACACTGTGAAAACCACTAAGAAGGTGTCTGTGTCAATCACCCTTTTGTTGTACTTTCCCCGACCTAATTGACCGCTGGAGCCACATCTCCGGCGCTGACCTTCTCACACACATGCTCGTTACCTGACCGTAATGATGAAACCCCATCGGTTAATGATCACCCTTTGGCCTCTCCTCTAGGGATGTCCCATAATACTTTTTTTTGCAGTCTGAGACCATACGGTGAATGCTCAAATGATACAGAGTACCGATACCACTTGTACTTTTAATACATAAAATTCATTCACATAAAAAAAGGATATCAGTTGGTGGAGTATGTGTGAGTATGAGTGGAGAATTTTGGAAGAAAAAAAAAAAGAATAAAAATGAATAAACTTGCTCTAAAATCTGATTAGAACTAGAGATGGGCGATTACCAATACCAGGTATCAGTATCGGGCCTTATTTGAAGATATCGGTATTCACGAACCTGGCCATTTTATTATCAGGAACTAGATACTGTAAGAAGAATTGAAAATTGTCATTAAATTTCATGCAATTTTGGAGGAAAATGCTATATTGGGATATATAGCTCTTTCTTTATTAATATTATCTGTCGGGTTTTTTTGGTTTGTGTGTGGCATCGGTACTTGATATTAGTATCAAGAGTTGAATACTTGTATTGATATCGGTCTGAAAAAATGGTATCAAACATCCCAAATGAAAACTAACAGAATTTTTTTTTTTTTAAAGTAAGAATGTTTAAAGTAAGAATATGAATATGAGAATGCATATCAGTACTGAGGTGGCTGCTATCGGCAGCTTTCACGAGTACCTGTAACACTGAAATAAGGTCAGTATCGGTACTCGCCCATCCTTACTCGCTTCCTTCGTAACTTCCTATACTTTACTCCACCTTGGACAGAATTGCCCCCTCCAAACAGGTCAGTGCGAGGACAGCTTTGTCCTGTGCCCATTTGCCCAAGTGTTAACAGTTGACATTCCGTCGAAAATAACATGGAGAAAAGCTGAGGAGACATCCGGGCGTCCTCACACACTTTGCATGTGGCTGCGGTTGACCTTCCACCCCTCCCTCCCATCCTTCAAGCCATCCGTCAATCCCTTGTTTCTCACCCCTCCGTCATGGTGTCGGGAGTGTTTGTCACCGTGGTGTCAGAACACGCCGAGCTCTCGCGTATACGAGTGAATCAGTCCCTCTTCCAAGCGGCCATCTTTTGTTGGAAAGCAAGATCAGTGAAGTTATAATCAGCACTCTGGTGTCGTAGAAAGTATGGAGAGGAAGAAACACTCTGGAACTGCACAAAGGCCGAAGCAAAGGTTAAAACGTGGACGGCGAGAAGCAATAAAAACGGAGCTGCTTGCAAGTTCCAACAAACAAAATGAGCAGGCAGAGTGAGTATTGTTTTACAACTCCTTTGGAGAGTCAAGCTGTGGGGAGGAATTTCAAAAGAATCCAAGATGGAATTCATCATATGGAACTGCGGATATGTGGCAAAGATTGGAGAGTGAATGAAAAGGCTTCAGCTTTGCTTGCAACTTCCCAACAAGCTGTAGCAGGAAGTTGTTGGATGTGAAGCACACACCTACGAGACACGCACACAAGTCGAAACACAGAGGGAAAGAAAGCTAATTTGGAATGCATTCCTCCGCCTCCCAACCCCTACGTACACAATTATGTGTGTGTGTGCGTTTGCGCGCGCAACTGTGTCATTTGATGTGCCAAGCAGTCGAATGCCCAAAGCTATTGCGGAAACAGAGGACCTGTTGTGACGCCAACCTGTTTTTGCGACGGTTCGACAAGGAAGTAAGAAAGCAAAGCGGAAGTGATGAGAAAATATGAGCGCAGGTATGAAAGGTTTGCGGACAGAAAGAGGGAAAAAAAAACATGGAATGAAGGACGACGAGGGGCAATAGTGTGAGGGAGTCCTGAGGGCAAAAATTGGATTTTCATGTAAACAAACTACAGCGACTACAGGCTTTTTGTCTTTAAGTCCTTAAAGGAATATGTCCATAATTTTCTTTTGATGACATGCTATTTGGGCAAACAGAGAAAAAAAAAATTAAAGGGTAATTTCTAAAAATACACACTGTCTGACATGTATCCCTCTTTAGAGTTATACTGCTTTTTGCTATTTATACTCGTTTGCTTGGCTTTATATGTAAAAGAGATTACATTTCCTTAAAAAGAAGGTTGAAGTCAAAATAACTTTTTTAAGGGGAAGTAAAAAAATGTTCTTGACATTAATATGTTCTTTCAGCCCCCATTAGAACAAACATAGCATTGTGATTAGTATTGCGTTTGTGGAAATTGAATTAAGAAGCAAAACCTGTTTTGATCCATCTCAGGGGGCGGCCATTTTACCACTTCACATTGGCTCATGTAACGAACAATCACTGCTCACCTGTTTTCTGAGTTTGGTCATGTGTTCACAAGCCGTGCCGTGATTGGTTGTTACCTGAGCAACTGTGTTGTAATTTTCAGTTGACAGCAAGTTGCAAAATGGCTGCCCCGATTTAAAAACAAAGATGAGTATTGCTCCTTAATTGATATTCTACAAAATTAATATTTAGACTGGTGTGGCGGCATATAACATTATTTAAAAAAAAGAAAATATTTGCCTTGACGTCCCTTTTAAGTGACAGTAACTGAGCACGTGCATCGAGATTATCACTACTGCCAGCTGTGGCCAAAAAATGAAACTGCATTTTCCCTTCTTCACAAGTTCACATATAGTACACAACCCACACATGACGTCACATCCGCAGACAGAGGGTGGGAAATTCGAACTCAAACTCTGTCGGAAAACTATTGGCTAGAGGCTTGAGTAAACTCAAAGAGTAAACCCATTGTGAACAGATAAGATGTCTACTATCTACTAATTTTCAGTCATAAATTCTCAAATAAAAGGCTTTTGTAAATATATTTTTGGCCAAATTTTTACAGAGAGCAGCTTTAAGGCATCTTTTGCCAATGAAGGCCTTAAATAACAGTTATTTTTGGAAAAAATGACTGTCACAAGTTTCCAGGTTCCAGAATACCAAAGAGGCTTCATGGCGATGTGTTTGCAGGAATTGCTTCCAATACTGATGTTGCATTCTCAGCAGCCAATCTTTTTTTCTAAGCTTCCAAACTGGATTACGCTCTTCGCAGTAAAGATGCACAAGTAGGTTTTTCAAAAGGCAAGGGAAATGAATAATGTGTGTTTGAGCTTTAGCACAATTAATTGCCGACAATTCCTGGGAATTCCCTTCAGATGTCCTCTTGGTGTCTGTGGGGGAGAGGAAATCAAAAGGACATGGCAGTCGTCTGTTTGCGTGACAAGATGATTCTTCCGCGTCCACATGGGCTCATTGTCCCCATGTTTGCGGGACTACTGATAAACGGTCTGTACTTCAAGTTAGTGGACGCACAACATGGTTTCACACACTTGCTGCAATCAAACTGAAAAACAAATCATATGACATCTTTACATAAGGAAGGTTTGTGGGTTTGTTTTCTGCTTGTTGCTACGAGCATCACACAAACTAGCAATTTCCAAAACTGCATCAAACTCTGTGCTTCTTGCAAATGACAAACGTCACGAGCCCAGTCAAAAGTTGCAAATCCGGCGAACTTTGCTCGTCACCGTGGCAACCCGCACCCTTTTTGCTACACATTTATCTGAAGAAACATCAGCAGCCCGCTTTGCCTGCTCACCTGCTTGCTAGTACAACCAATAAGAAGCAATCACAACTAAAAATAATCCTTTTATCATGACATAACATTGTATACATTCCTGTTGTAAAACAAAGACAAGGCGGGTGGCATATGGTGGGCCAGAAGTGTGAGTCTATCAGTCAGGTGCCCAGTTAATCATTGACGACCTCATACACCCATTAGTTCTCCGTGGAGAAGCCTGCCATCAGAATAACCACAATGGACAAACAAATACAAATTGAAACCTTTTAGATAGATAATGTGCACTTTTTCCAATATTCTAGCTTGGTGTAACTGCAGAAGAGGAACACCTCTCAGTATGATGCAATACAGTTCTACGTCACTGCAAATTGCAAACACCGAGATACAAATATTTGTTATGTGAATCAAATGCAGTCATCAGCGTGTGCAGGTGTAGCGAAAGATAGATTGCCCTTCATTTGGGTGGGTTACCTCAATAAAAGTAGCTGATGTGGAAAGGTGGGGGGCGTGTGAAGTGAACATGAGCCTGAGGAGAACCGGCTTGACGAGAATGGAGCACAACACACACACATTAAAGCACTGCCTGGTGGCAACAGTAGGGGAACTTTCTGGTAGTTATTCTCATTAACACAGTTACAAATAGTGGGCTTCTGTGTTTAAGGTTTGCACACACCTGCACTTCACAACCTGTCAAAGGTTGGGGGTGTCACAATCCCAAAAACGCTCACTCAACCAAACAAATTATATGTCAAAAAGAAAGTGGTCAGAGCTAAGTCGCCCCCTCACCTCGTCCCATTTGATGAATTTACCCCCCTTCTTGAGCGCCTCATGGACGGACACGGGTTTGAGCTGCAGCGCGTGGACTCCCGGCTTGGCCCCGGCCATGGCGAGGGAGTCTGCCCGGGTGCCAACGCCTTAACCCCGGCGAAGGCGAGCGGCGCTCCTCGGGAGGAACCACGGAACTGATCTCGACGTTCGCTTCCTCCGCCTCCGAGTCCCAACGACTTCTCTTTTCCGGGGCGCGCTTCGGAGGAGTTGAACTGCCAAGTCTTCCGACACAAGTCACAGGCACTCCGAGAGACTTTGGACAAATAACATGACGAGTGGGAGTCGAATGGTGACGGACGACACTCCGCTCCGTTCCGCTGCGGGCGCGTCCACGCCACGCGGCAGCACGCACGCGGGTACCAAACTTGATTGCAGAGGGGGCTTGACCCGCTTTTGTTTATTCGCGCAGGATCCTTTAATCGTGCACTTGAGCCCACCGAGAGATCCTTTCCTTCCGTCCTCCCATCTGCTCGAACCCTTCACTCCCTCTCCAACTTTCTCTCTCTCTCTCTCTCTCTCTCTCTCTCGCTCTCCTCCTTCCTCCTCCTCCTCTTCTCCTCCCAGCATGTTTTCTGTGGGGCTGAACAAAAAAAATAGAAGACAAGAAGAGAGACAGAGGAACAACGTCTGGAGAGTGGAGGAGTGTGTTTTTCTTGGTATCCTCCATGTGGCCCCTTCAAATGTCACCCACTGCACAAAAATGTGCTTTCTTTTCACATAAGTTAGGACAGCAAGAGCAGAGTTTTTTTGTTTTGTTTTTAAACATCGTGTTTTTACACTTTGTCATAAAAGTCCTCAATGAGGCTTTCAATGGAGCGTGTGGGGAACAAAATGTACGTTCCGAGCCCAGATAGCGACTACAATCATACATCTGTTTTCATTGAGCAGCTTGCATGTGCAATAAACGAACAGTGATCTGTGATGCCGAGTGTATCTTAAAACGAGCCTTTTATAGGTCAACTTTTGCACGGGGTCCCATTGGAAAGCAGTAGATGAAATGCTTCAGTTTATGTTTGAACATAATTGCTGAAAACATGCAAAGCAAAATGATCGTATACTCAATTGTGCAGCTAGAACATTCAAACTGTTTTTAACCATTTTAGTTTTTTGGGGGTGTGAGTAACACAACGCCACATGATGCACTTTGGAGTCATCATTTATCATTGTATTATCTGCATTTATCAGGATACGATTTATCGGCCAAGTGTGTCAAAACACAAGAAAATTGTCTTCACAGTCACAACATGAACGAAAAATAACAATGACATCAGAGGGAGACAGAATGGGGAAGCCTGGCGGGTCATAATTAGCGCCCCAAGTTTCTTAGATGGATAAAGACAAAAACTAGGAAGGAGAGGGGGCAAAAACAAGGCCCAGTTCCTTTTAAGGAACCCGTGGAAAAAAATATGTACATAGCAACACAATGATGACACATAGATACAACAAGGCGAGCACATCTGCAGCTAGCTATGTCCACATCCCAAAACACATCTTCCCATCAAGATAGCCTGCTGGCGTATAGCCGTGAT
Organism: Festucalex cinctus; assembly: GCF_051991245.1. Taxonomy (NCBI): domain Eukaryota; kingdom Metazoa; phylum Chordata; class Actinopteri; order Syngnathiformes; family Syngnathidae; genus Festucalex; species Festucalex cinctus. Next base: position 12,815,420 of record NC_135426.1, read on the forward strand.
AGAGTGCCTCGTTGTCACCCATGAGTGCACGTGCGCCACATGGAGAAAGATGGAACTCCAAATTGACAGCTAGAATTAGAATGTGGACCGAGGCTTTGAGCTGTCATGGCTTCTTTAGAGCACCTCGTTGTCAGCAGTGAGTGTGCGCAAGTCACAGAAAGAGGGAAGAGCAGCTTCATTTCTCACTATTTTGGAATCTCATTTTATGTCTGTGGTATGTCAACTTTAGAAGACTTTTCACTTTGCAGTAGGGGTGTGAATTGCCTCGTACCTGACGATTCGATTCGTATCACGATTCACAGGTCACGATTCGATTCGATACCGATTAATCCCGATACGAATTTATAAGTCGATTGTTGCGATTTTTTTTCATTCAAATTTAGAAAATACTAATCAGTAAGCTTGTAGAGTGTAAGATTTATATGAAAATGTATTATTTATTTATCTGAAATTTCAGTCTTATAGAGGTTGTAATCTGTTTCATGTTTAAACAGCATTAAAATAAAATATTAAGGCTTAATGTTCCGTTCATATAACATTCTTCCATGCTTAAGGTGTGAATCCTAAAAAAAAAAAAAAAAAAAAAAAAAAAAAAAAAAAAAAAAAAAAAAAATCGATTTTGCCTATTATTGAATCGATTCGAGAATCGCGCGATGTAGTATCGCGATATATCGCCGAATCGATTTTTTTTTTTTTAACACCCCTACTTTGCAGGTACTTTAAATGTTCTTGCTGGCGTGTAAACAAGTAGCGGTAAGTCAAGCAGGTACAGTAAGTTTCATCCATGGGATACTTGGATACATAGAATCCGGTTCTGTCTCAATCTTGCTGCCAGGCAACATTACAACATGGACCTCACATAAAACACTTGCAGCCCAGATTTTTTGGCCACCGTCACCCCTTCTCCGACTCCCCGACTACACTCGGCAGGAATGTCTGCTATGCCGCAGCTGACAGCTTTTTCATTGACCCGATGAGGAAGACTGGACTGTCACAAACATATGGCATGGCATTTGCTATGATGAAGCATCCATAATCATCATGGACATTTGCATCCTCTCATCATGCAGAAGCAAGGATATTGTGTTGCAGTGGCACACACATACAAACCCACACACAATTTTGTGTTGAAGAGCAAACACCTGCGCTCTCAATAGACCGATCCAACCCACACTCTGGTTCTTCTTACTCTTTTGACCTCTCTCTCCCTCTCCATCATCTGACTGTTAATGAAACACACACACAAATGCACTCGCGGGAGTATCAGCTCATAAGTAGAATGCAAGGTGTAGATACAGTAACAATAAACTGATAGCATAACATCCAGTTTGTTGTCATAAATGCAACAAGAGCAGCACAGCTTTCCAGTCATACCACCCAATAGATATATAATGGCCTGTTGGTCAAGTGTTTAGTGAGACCAAAAGTAGTGTTGTGTTGTGTTGTGTTGTGTTATGTTAAAAATGAAACATAATTGGCTACAGCTAGAGGGACCTTCACCCACTTCTCTCTATTTATGACTTGGAATCCAGTGACAGGCGGATTTTTCCTCCCAACGGAGCCAAGGAGGAGCCACAAAGACACATTGTGTGGAGACACAGACATATTCAGTCCTTGAGTGCCCACACACATACACACATACATACGCACGCACAAGCTTTGCATATGTGAAAACTGACAATAATTGAGTATACACTGCCATCTAGCGGCTCTTACCAGAAATGCACTAAACACGCAAGTGATTTAAAGCAAAGGGAAGTCACTCGTATCTCAAATCCAAACATATGCTTTTCTTCTTGAATTCAAACATATAGACTTGTCTACCATCAATTCTGAAAGGTAAATGGAAACCATAAGGGATTTGTATAATACTGAAGTAGAAAAATAATGAATTAAGCATTATTACTAACATTTAAAAAATAAATAAATTAATAATAATAATAATAATAATAATAATAATAATAATAATAATAATAATAATAATAATAATAATAATAATAATAATAATATGAAATTCTCTCTTGTCATCTAGTAAGAGTCCTCGATTGCTCCATAGCGCCCTCCCGTGGATGGAAGACTTCTAACACCATTGCGTCGCTTTCAGGGCAAATGGAAACAAACAACATTAACGAATTTATTATCTGTTTAACCATCTCAAATATACAAAATGTCAACAGTTGGAAGAGAGATTTGCAAGATTATTCTTTAAATTTGTAAATGTAGCCCCTTCAGATGGCCGACTGGAGCAGATGTGGCTTGTTTAAAAATAGCTTTAATGTCGATTTTAGTCTCCGAATGTAAGTGCAAGGTTGTGCTCACCCAACCGTAAATTTCAGACATGCTCAATGAATAATTGACGTCTTACTGTCTTGTTACCGCGGCAGCTTTACCGACTTGTAAACATGGAGGTGCTAGTTTCCTTTCTTTTTCTTTTATATTCCAAAATGGTCTCATCTCAAATAGGAGCTGTTTCAAAACAATTCTGCCAATGTTTTCCTTTTATGACATTTCACATTTCCAAAAGGCTTTTTATAGTTCTAAATTTGACATGTATCAGTCCTCCTATTTTTTTTTTTAATCAATAACACATAACATTTAGAACTAATTAAGAAGCCTTTTCAATTAAAAAAAAAAAAAAAGAAAAAGTGAAACGTTTTCAACAACCAGAAATAATCCGGTTGTATTCATTCATCTTTAGCAGATTATCATGAACTGGATGCTTTGGGATTCTACACTGGGAGGGGGGCGGTGGGGAATCATAATTTTTCAATATGTTGACTCTATATCGCTTGACACGGGTCGCAACAAAACTCGTTGGAAGCGGCTGTGTAGCAGTAGTGAAACCCTTGGGTCATATGTGCGCTGTGCATTGTGGGTAAATTGACTTGCAAAAACTCGTGATAAATAACTGTGGGCGTTTGTGCAAAAACAAAACAAAAAAAACCCGAAAAAAAAACTGTAAAATATCAGATTAGAAAATCCAAAGTAAGCACTTTTTTTTTTTTTGCAGGGGGTGGATGCCACGTGAATGTTGATTTGAGTCAAGGGGGTGTGATTAAAAAAAAATAAATAAAAAATAAAAAAATGGTCCACGATGCATACAAGTGGGTGTGGACTGACTTTTAAGGAGGAGACAAAAAGTCCATTTTTATAGTTATTCCATTTTCTTCCTGGGCTACGTCAGTTGCTCTCTTGTCCATCCAGAGAACGAAAACACGCACACGCGCACGCACGCGCACACCTCCTGGGGACGCGTGGAAAGGAAAGAGAGAAAGAGAGAGAGGAAGGGAGAAATAGAGCAAGAGGGACGTTGGCTTTCTCTTTGTACTGGATAAAGAAGAGTTGACTGCCTTCCTTTTTATGTAAGCTGAGTTTGCATGCTGTAAATAGGCCAATAAGCCGGTTACTCTTTGTCCGTGTGAGTGTTTCTTCTGCAGCCTGGCTAACAAAGGCAACTCCTCATTTTAGCAGGATTTTTACATCTCGGTGAAAAGGACAAAAAATTGAGCGTCGATCGCCTCGTGTTTGTCCCCCCCACCCCCTCTTTTAGCACCTCCGGCCCGGGGGGTTGGATCGGATCTCTCTCGTCTCCCCTCCGCCGAACCGAGCGAGCATGGCGGCCGTCACGAGCCCGGAGACGAGCCCTCAGCCCCGGGTGTATTTCCAGACGCCGGCCGGCTCCACGGAGGAGCCCGAGACCCCGGTTCGCAAGCAGGGACGCGTCACCGTCAAATACGACCGCAAGGAACTGAGGAAAAGACTCAACCTGGAGGAGTGGATCATCGACCAGCTAACGGACCTCTACGACTGCGAGGTACAGTAACAGTATTGTAAAACACCCGATCGAACCAATCGATCAGTCAGCCCTGCTAAATAATACATAGTAGGCCTTTTTTTTTTTTTTTTTTTTTTTTTTCCTCACTGATCTCGTGGCCTCTTTCGCTTTTATAGAGTCAGTGTCGTGTGCATGAGGGGATTATATAGCAATGCTGCATTGTTCATATAACGGAGCAAAAATGAATGAATGAAACACAATTAACACATGTATCAGTGTGCAACTACAGGTTGGCTATTCATAGCTCATGCCGCCTTTATAGGCAAGCCCTGAGAAGGGGAGGCTGCTCTGCAAGCTCATTGGTTGAAAGAGCTTTAAAGCACACCTGTGTAATATCCATCAAACACTGCAAATACCATTTTTCTAAATATGTTTATTCCTCTAATGCATAAAAAAATCCACTTTACACCTCAAACTAACCAACACCTTGAAATAAGATTAGCCAATCACAAGGCCTTCAGGGACAACAGGAAATATGCACGAAGGGGGCAGGGGGGTCCATCCTGTAAGGGGGGCTGCTCTAAAAGCTGCACCAGTGAATGTATGTGCACCCCAGCACATTAAAGCAACACTGGTGTTGTAACCCTCAAGTCGCTGGTAAGCTGGGAAGCTCATGTCAACTGTACTGAGCTGGCAATGACCCACATGCTATTCTGAGCTTGACGAATTCTTAGCAGGTTGGGAGTTTTCCTTGAGGAGTGACAGTGACTAGTGACACCTGGCTAGCATGGAGGATACATTCTATTGTTGTGGGTAGTTTGCTCCAGCCAGAAAGTGTCGGGGGAAACTCTAAACGCCACTTAAGGTGATTAAGTGACCCGCAGAGGATTTTGGGATCAATGTACTTTGACTGTCTGCCAATAATGGATTTAATATGCGCGTCTGAGACTCGGACAGTCAGAAATAAAAGTGCATGGAGAGTACAGTAACTATTTGAAGTGAAGGAGAATCTGTAGTTGGTTGCAACTACTAACTTTGCCTTGCACCCTTCTGGGATTATTCTACATAATTTTGAGTGTTTCTGTTGGAATTTCTCAGAATTTGTAAAGTCAGACAAGCTAAAAAAAAAAAAAAAATACGTTTTAATGCAGTCAGTAGTCCTGTGTCCTTTTCTTGAAAAGCATTGCCTACTGGGCCTTACTTTTTAGGCTGTGTTCAGACTGCAGGCTAATCTGATTCCAATCTGATTCTTCCTCAAATTCGATTGTTTATAGCAAGTGTCCAAATGAGGTCTGGCCCTGCTGGGCCACATTATTGACTGCGTTTACATGCAGTTAATATTTGGGTTAAGGTCAAAATTCTGGTTTAAGAGGGTCATTGACTGCATGTAAAGGTAAATCACTGACCCATCTGACAGGTTGCTATAGCGACGACGTCGGAACAGAGGCATCTAGCACGTGTCTCGCAAAAATCAGATTTCATGTTCTTTAATGACTGTTCAGACTACAAGTTAGACAGCCAGTTTCAATCTGGGTGGGCCAAAATTGGATTTTAGCTGGCAGTCTGAACAAGGCTTTAGACTGGAACAGAAAAAAAGCCTTCCCCGACTTAGTCCCACAAAGTTCTGGGGCTTACAGAGAAATTACAGCAATAATCTGTGCTCCTAACATGAGTTGAATGAAGCAAGCCTGTGATCTGACCAACGTGGACTGAGTCCAAGTGGGTGAGTTGACCATGAACAATGAAATTGGTCTGTCTCAACCAGCTTGGTCACAGGAGTTGGGGTCAGGAGCTTTGTTCAGACAATCGACAGCAGGAAGACTTGGACTGAATGAAATGCAAATACAGGAAAATGGGTTAGTTTGGAGTCTTGGTTTCTGTAGTAGCTTGATATGTTTGGTGTTTTGTGGCAGCAAGTGAGAGACTTAGGGCAAATTTAGGGTTCTAGCCCAAATGAATATGTCTAGAAGAAAATCCCTTTGTTCTCATCGAGTCGTTCAACATTTGTCGCTTAAAAGAAGCACCCTGCAGTTTCTTTTCACGATCTATGAAATGCTAGTATCTTCAATCACGTGGACACGCTGGGCTCACTCATGGAGGCTGGGAAAAATGAAGCACGTGCTGTGGAGAGGCCGCTTCAGCTCGGACCAGATATGAGGAGAACGCTGGCACATTCGTCTTCCTCTCCTTTTGTTAGCCACGTGCGTCTTTATTAGGATCTGACAGAAACCAGTTCTACTATTCATATTTAAAAAAAGACTTGGAGTTGATTCCAAAAGGGATTGATAATGTTCCTCATTCACATAATTCCTAGAAAGTACGCCACTGGTCGCCAATTGCGCTGGCATGCCTGCCAGCATGTCGGATGTTCATCCAGCCACCTGCTCCATCAGTGCGAACAGCCAGGAGACTGGCACCATGGCAACCAGGCGTGTTCATGTTTTACCCGTTTAGTCACCCATCCTTAAAAAAAAGCCTCTGCCTCCAGTTTCACTATTCTTTCATGATTTTACCGTATACATTTTGCAAGGTTGTAACTAAAAGCACTCGTATAAACAGTTTTCTCCATTTAAATGAATTGAAATGCTATTAATTCGTAAGTCAAGGTACTTTTGCCCAAAGCTAAGCTAGCATGTTAACATTAGCTAACACCACTTGTTGCGGTTTCTTAGACCTAAGTGACATTGTATGAATTAATTTGAAACAAAGTAAACATAAAGAATTACTCATGTTGTTGTATTATGATGGTTAGTCCTTTCACAAGTGTACACCACATTACCACAATAATGAAATTTTGGTTCCTCTTCCTCTACCGGAGATAATTAGCACCATTTAGATCACAAGCTTGTTGATTTTTATCTTAATTACTTTAATTATGCCGAGTCTTAAACACAGATGTCGTGCCAAGGGAGGCCCAAACTGTCCACAAACAAAAACACATAAAACACAACATGCAACGTTGTCTTAAACCTTAAATTTAAGCATCTGAATACCAAACAGTGATTGACTCAGCGAGCTAAAAAGGGTGACAACAAAAAGTGGTTGTAGCTCAGCGGGAAGTGAAAGACCCCAGTGTGTCTCAGCAAGCAAACCCCCCTCACACAGACACACGCATTTGTGTTAATAGTTTACACGTGGCTCCATGCAGAGCACACAATTCCAGTTGGATGATGGTGTGGAGTGAGTCAGCGTGTAGTGTGTTTTGAAACTGTGGACTCACAAGGAGTGGAGGTGACTAAGTGTATTCCTGGATTCCTTGAGTAAGGTCGTGAGGCAGCACAACAAATGCAGATGGAGGGAAGAAATTGAGGAGTAAGAAATATGGAGAACAAGGGATGTGAGTCATTAAGTGGAATGTTTGGCCGTTTTCTCACACTTCCTGTGTAAAAAGAGACAAATTAAGTTCAGCGCTACAAGTATAAACAACCCACCACATTCGCCTTTTGACTCATGAGAAATGAGTAAATCTGGATATTCCAATATAAGGCGATTCAATAATGACTACAGTACATGTGTTATAGCAATGCCCTAGTTATGGGGTTGTTTTAAATATACACATGTATACACTCTGCACTTAATTGCAGTTTTTGTTGTAGTTGTTGTGAACAACAGCCCACTTGTTTGTATTCAGATTCAGAATTTCTTTAAATAAAGAGAAGGAAAATCTAATTTAAGGAGTTTATTTATGTTTGAAACATGTAAAGTGAGGACCAACGTAAAATATAGATGTATTTCAGCCTATTTCTTTTTTGGTTATTCGTGGATTATTCCAAAGAATGTTTTCTTAGTATTTTTACCAAAATGAACCATTTATTGAATGTTTGGTGTGACAGGGAACTTTACCTGGATGATGTTAAACATCGGAACGAGTTGTGCATTTTTATGTGCATTTTTCAATGCCATGACAAAGACGCAGGTAGTTCCCAGAATGCATTGCGCGATTTTCATCTCTTGACTCGGCCTGGGTTGTTTGTCAAAACGCCGTGTCGGCCGTGTTGAGCTGCACGCACGGATGACTTCACTCTTTCCAGTGTTGTGTTTCAAGTACCGGCTCAACTTGACGAGCTTGTCATTTTGTCTCATGTCACACGGGCCAGCCTGTCAGCCAAGTGTGAGGGGCTGAGGGCTGATTTCCGTGAAACCGTTCAAAAGAGGCTAAACAGTCAGTGATCAATCGATTGAAAATTTGTGGATTCTTTCAATTGTAAAACCTATGTTGTGTCGCCAGTGGTGACATAATGGTAATCTGCATTAATCCGTGTTTGTGTGCATTTCTATTTTAATCTGCTCTTAATCTCTGTGTTTCGGTTGTAGTGAGTGGAGAAATTTGTGCATGGCTTTGACATTAATCTACATTGTTGCTAGGAACAAATTAGCCAAATCGTCCATCCATCCATCCATCCATCCATTTTATGAACCGCTTGAATGTTGCAAGATGCTTAGAAAATTTGGTGTGCTTGACAGAACATGGTCTGGTCTGGTGTGGTGGATGTCACCCTGGGGGCTGTCTGGCCGACAGTCGCACACAAGTTAAGTAAATATTATAAAATTTAAAAAAAGAAGAACCACTGTGCCAGACCAAACAAGACGTTTTATGAATCATTCAATTACATGGAGCAGCTATGATTTTGGGCATCATTTGGAGCATTGTCACTGAGCCATAAATGGACACAACACCAAATTAAAAAAGGCCAAAAATGTAGGTATACTGAAGTAATTATGGTTGTAGTGGAACACATAGATTGAAGGGAACCACTGTTTTTAGAGGGTCCTTGTACTTCTGGTCAAACGTAGTACTTTAAAGTGAGTAAAGATACCTCACTTCTCTGCTGTATGCATTATACTGTCTGTCCGCTAACTTTGTATGGAGACACATGTTTTCCTGGCATGCTTCAAGCACTGCAGGCAGGCAGCCTTTTGTGGTTTGGCCCCCTCATGGGGCACTTCCATAACATTCAGAAGGCGATAGAGGCCTGTTTGCATTTTATCTGTCCTGATATGTTTTTGCAAGGCTCAGGCAGGCTGCATTGAATGCGGGCTTTGTGTTGTTTTAGGTGATTTTTTTTTTTTTTTTTTTTTAGACCATAAAGGTACTAGATGATGTGTGAGCTCAGATGAACCGAAATAGATTGTGTGAAAGCTGTCTCCGAGTGCAGGAGAGACTGTTCGGACAGACTTGAAAGAGCTTGCAACACTGTTTTGGATGCTTTGAGACCAGATACAGAAAGTTGTGGCTGGCTTTCATCACTCAACAAATGAAAGAAAGAGAAGTGTTAGGAGGAAGTGCATTCAATCTGATTAATTTCCGCGACCTTTATATAAAGTGCACTATATTGATTTTGGATTGTTTGTCTGACTTCATTCATTAGCAGCACACCAAAGCGACTTTAGCCGTTTTTACTCTTAAAGCTAGTCTTTCAAAAGCTTAAAAAAATTTGATGGTTAGGGGTGTGAATTGCCTAGTACCTGACGATTCGATTCGTATCACGATTCACAGGTCACGATTCGATTCGATACCGATTAATCCCGATACGAATGGTCGCGATTCGATACCGATTAATCCCGATACGAATTTATAAGTCGATTGTTGCGATTTTTTTTCATTCATATTTAGAAAATACTAATCAGTAAGCCCCTGCGATTGGTTGGCAACCAGTCCAGGGTGTCCCCCGCCTACTGCCCAGAGCCAGCTGAGATAGGCGCCAGCAGCCCCCGCGACCCTTGTGAGGAATAAGCGGTCAAGAAAATGGATGGATGGATAATCAGTAAGCTTGTAGAGTGTAAGATTTATATGAAAATGTATTATTTATTTATCTGAAATTTCAGTCTTATAGAGGTTGTAATCTGTTTCATGTTTGAACAGCATTAAAATAAAATATTAAGGCTTAATGTTCCGTTCATATAACATTCTTCCATGCTCAAGGTGTGAATCCTAAAAAAAAAAAAAAAAAAAAAAAAAATCGATTCTGCCGATTATTGAATCGATTCGAGAATCGCGCGATGTAGTATCGCGATATATCGGCGAATCGATTTTTTTTTTTTTTTTTAACACCCCTAGTAGCTACCATAAAGTAAAATGTTTACAATCGCATTCGCCAGTGATGGGTAAAAGAAGAAAAATGTTGCCGGAAAGTGAAACAAGCGGCATTGTTTAAGCGCCACGCGGCCGACTTTTTCTACCCCTTCCTGCTTCCCGTTAGCCGCCTGCCATCACTTCCCTGTCTGGTATGTCCTCAAGCACCCCTCTCCCCCTTCACTCTCAGCCAGCCAAAACATTGTTGTTGATAAACCAGAGCAGGTCAACAGGGTTAACCCCAAACCTAAGGCCAGCCTCTTGGATTCTATTTTTACTCTCTAGTCAATAAAAAGTACCTTGATGTCAGCCATTTGGAACCCATTGTTGGCGGGGGGTGTTTGTGTTTGTCCTCGTGTCCCACCCTGAATTACACTTTTACACCAGGCAGCCACATAGTGGTGTCAGTCCCTCCACAAAAGATGATTTGATTGCACATTTCTCGATACATGGGGTACGATACGATTCAAGGATAGAGCGATTTCACAATTTGGTTCGATTCAGTGGAATTATGATTCAACTCAATATGGTATGACTAGGGGTGTTAAAAAAAAAATCGATTCGGCGATATATCGCGATACTACATCGCGCGATTCTCGAATCGATTCAATAATCGGCAGAATCGTTTTTTTTTTTTTTTTTTTTTTTTTTTTTTAGGATTCACACCTTGAGCATGGAAGAATGTTATATGAACGGAACATTAAGCCTTAATATTTTATTTTAATGCTGTTCAAACATGAAACAGATTACAACCTCTATAAGACTGAAATTTCAGATAAATAAATAATACATTTTCATATAAATCTTACACTCTACAAGCTTACTGATTAGTATTTTCTAGATATGAATGAAAAAAAATCGCAACAATCGACTTATAAATTCGTATCGGGATTAATCGGTATCGAATCGTGACCATTCGTATCGGGATTAATCGGTATCGAATCGAATCGTGACCTGTGAATCGTGATACGAATCGAATCGTCAGGTACTAGGCAATTCACACCCCTAGGTATGACTGCAACTTTTGTCATATTTGCAACATATAAAAACTTTCCAAAGCCCAAACCGTCTATCCCTTCCTGTTTAGAATCACTTTCAGCAATGTTGGAAGTTAACATTTAGGCTCATTAGGAGCTAAACTAAGTCCCTCTGACTCATGATCAGGATTTTCCAGCTAAACCAAAGTGTTGGCTTAAAAAGCCTGACTTGTTTCATCACCCAGCGGAATGGGCCTGCACTGTGTTTGCGCTGACCCACTTTGTGTCTTAAGTCTAAATGCAGCTTGTTGTACATGACGGGTGTAGGCTCTGCTGTGTGTCAGCTGTTTGAGCTGTGCAATCCGGAAGCTGATTCTACTACATGCTAAGAGAAATCCTATCTGGGCCTCTCTGCTCGTCTCCCAAACACACACACAATGACACAACTGCTTTCGCACTGTCACATTTCATTCTGCTTTTAGCTGCTTTCGGCCAACACACAGTGTGTCTGCGTCAGTGTTGGTGTAATCACGTTTTAATTGAGCATTTGTTTCAGTTATTCTTTCACATAACACTAGAGGGAGCTACTTTGCCACTACTCGTGGTACAAGTCGTGAAAATTAGATTTTGTTATGTTGAGAACATGCATCTGAAGATTAATTGAGTACTTGAAGTGTGTTCAAGTTTCTTAATGCAAATATTCTCATTAATATCTGTCAGTTTCTCGAGGAATAAGAATTTTTCACTAAGCTGTTATGCGTGTTTGGCAAAGGTTGACAAGGTTGCCAAACAGGATATAAACTAATCTCTACAACGGCTTTCTCACTTACTATTTTTTTTTTTTTACTTTGTTGGCCTTTTGGGCCTGGTGTGTATTACTAAATGACAGCAAAATACAACCCTAGTGGATTAATAGATTGCTTAACCCAAATGTTTCTTTAACTGAGACTTAGCTAGATGTTCTCTTCTTATCACTTCGGAAGCAAAGTGTACGGCTTTGTTTGGCAAGAAAAAAAAAAGCTGTACTTGCAAATTTCTGGCAGCAAACTGTGAGTCAATGCTTTGCAAGGCAGCACAAAGGACGCCCGCGGAAAACAGACAAAAAAATCCAGTCTGGGGGTTGTTTTGGGAATCCTCCCTTGTGGAGTTTCCTTTTTCTTTGTGTCTCCCCTCCAAAGTCTGACTTTTCCAGCCCGGCTGCCCTCTGGCTTACAGGTTCCGCACAGGCTTTTCAATCGATTTCAAGTTGGTTGGTTTTAAACAAGCACGCTTGGTGGAGAAGAAAAAAAAAAAGCCTATTTATGGACACATGATGGCCACATTTTTTGCGAGAGTGATATCAACCTGTCTGGGTGTGCTTGAGTAAAAATTTGTCGATAATACATGAGTGAAAAAGATTGCATTCATGTGACACACATGGACCAGTGTGGGGTTTGTTTGTGGGGAGTGGGCAGGTGCGGAGACAGCTGGTGTGGGCAACTCGGGCCGAGGGGGAAGCAGAGAGACGCCAGATTCCTGGAGAAGCGCGTCAATATAGGGCAGCAACCCCAAATGTAGAGCTGAACAATTAATCAAATTCAAATTTACATTTCAATGCAGTAGAATGCAGTTTTTAATTGCAGAGGCTGCAATTAAAAAAAAACAAAAAACTCCGCTTCATTTCTGTTGGCCAGGAGGCTTAAATAAAAACGTTTCCTGTTCACATTTTTTTGTTGATTCATTAAAATGATGACAACACTGGTTAGAGGGGGCCCCATTTAATTTATGCTTGGGGCCCCCAACAGACCCTAGAATCATTTCTGAGCCTTAATTCAAGGTACATGTATTTGCGAGGGTGTGTGGCCATTAATTCCGTGCAATTTTAAAGAAAAATGCTGTATTATTTGAGAAATATAGCATTTTCTTTAAAATAGTCTGTTTTTGTGTTTGTTTGTTAAATTTGTTATGTCAAAATTACTAACGGTATCAATACTTAGTATCTATAGTGGTGACTACTCAAGAGTTGGTATCAGTCTGAAAAAGTGGTATCAAACATTGCTATATAAAACAAAAACATGTATGTATGTATGTATGTATAATAAATATATCATTTATTGTAGTACGGATTGGTTTATTGCATTTGTTTGTTGAGAAATATACATGGAATGAAATCTTATTAAATTGCAGTTGCAATGTTGAAGGAATGTCTTTTTTTTTTTTAAATTGCAGTTAGATTATTTTTTCAAAATTATTAAAAGTGGGGAAACCGTGAGACGACTGAGGGCTGTGTTTATTTTCTTTTTGATGAACTCCTGAAAACGTCCTTTGTTTCGCCATTATTGTCACTTGTGGAAGGATGTCTCCCTCTCGAGGTCACAGTCGGTACTTCACTGTAAAAAGAAAAAATATGAAAGTGCCACTGCAACATTCAAGACACTGCGCCTCTACTATTCCGAGTGGTGGTGTTACCTGGCTCACTTTCTTCGCAGGAGGAGGCCATCCCAGAACTTGAGATTGACGTTGATGAACTGCTGGATATGCCCAGTGATGTGGAGCGGGCCGCCAGGGTCAAGGTAGGACACTATCAGGATGCTTTCTTAACCTTGTTGGAGGAATTTAACCCCAACAGTTTGCTATGCAGTATACACGTTCACAAATCCCTTCTTTATTGAAAAATAACATTTAAACATATTTTTTCATTCAAGACATGTATATTGGTTCACAAAATGAAAGCGAGATTAGCCTTTTCATTGAATCTGAATACAGACATCACAGGTGCTCAGAGCTCAGGTAACGACCAATCATGGCTCACCTGTTTTTTTGGTTTGGAATCTGGTGATGACACTTTTTTTTTTTAAAGTGCATCAGTAGATAAAAATGATCTCTTTCTGTCTCACAGGACTTACTGGTGGACTGCTTTAAACCCACTGAGGTAAGAAGTCTCTTCAAATGTGTTTTAAATGTTTGTATTCCTACCGAGTGGGGCTCAAGTGTGTCGTTTCTGACGTAGGACTTCATCTCAGAGCTCCTGGACAAGATCCGAGGGATGCAGAAGCTTTCCACACCTCAGAAGAAATGATGTCATCCCTCCTATTACCTCATCCTTGGTTCATCAGCCACCTCTCGTCTTCCTTTCACCCGCCCACTCACGCTTTTTCGTCATCAAGTGCTGGAGTTTAAGGGAAGACTAGTCATATTTTACTCATCAGGTTTAGTCAAACAAACAACTAGTTCATCATCTGCTTTATTTGGAGGTCATTTTTTCTACATAAGTCCTTGCAGAGTTTAGGGGTGATCTTTACTGTACACCACCAATGCCTCCTTTTTACCGCCCCGAGATGCATTTAAAGACTGCTGAAAAAATCTGCACTCTGACCACCAACAATAACACATGGTGTATTTTTAGACCAGCGTCGTTGAGAAAAAAAAAAAAAAAGAAAAAAAAAAAGAAGTTGTACTGTAGATGTGGCTAAAGTAGGTTTTCCTAAATTCTGGTGTTTTTCAGCCCTCTAATGTGCAGCGTGCCTGCGCATACTCTGGTTGCTAAATATTACAATCATCATAGCACGTTTTCTTCATTTGAGAGGGTTTTATTTTTCTGCTGTTCATATGAGAAAGTTAATTTTTAGTAAAGGACTGGTTCCTGTTGTAGTTTTTTTTTTTTTTTTTGTCACTTACTCAACTAAGCTGCCTTGTTGTTTTTATAATTATTAAACTATTTTACTCTTTATCCCCTTTCTTGCTGCTGCTCTTTCTCCTTTTCTGGCCATTTTCAGCCCACTTCATTCTTTTGTGCTCTGCTCATCGTGGTCGCGTGAAGGTGGAAAATGTCACCAGGGCTGCATGGTGATTTCATGATGTCATGCAAGTCGCCAATTGGGTGACAAGTAGAAGGAAAGTTTAAATTTGTAACACTTTGAACCCTCCCCCATCCTTCAAAATTGAGGCGCGGAAATGCATGAACTAGCAACAGCTGTCTCTCAGCTGTGTTCTCTGTAGCTGCAGCTGCCAATTATATCCGAGAATGAGACATTTGTCTCAAATCCCAAGCCTGTCCGGTCCTGAGACTGATCGGTGGCCAATAGGAGAAGCACAAACGTTTTGCTGTGATTCCTGTGACCAATCGCCAGCACCTGTGGTAACAGCAGGACAACGCGTCAATGTGTGCGCACCGTCTCACTCGTGTCCTCGCTCTCCTCCATTTTCATCCACTTGCTTCTTTTCACTTTTTTTTTTTAAGAAACAGATGTTGCCTTAGGTATTATTTATGTTACACAAACCAAATAAATGGAAGACATTTTTTAAGATGTATTTCAAGTGTGTTACTGAGCTTTTTTCTTTTTTTTTTTAAACAAAGGAGATTCTTATGTTTTGGCTTCTTTTATTATTGTTTATTTTTAGAAGTGTGTGTTTAATACTTAGGCCTTGATGCAGTGATCCTGTTTAGATAACGTTCTTGACATTTACCATTTGAATACTGATCTGTTTTTAATGCGATCGTGAAATGTTTTTCATGCCAGGCCTTCGATTTACACAAACAAAAATCTAATCAGAGGCTTTTTCTGGTGTGATTGCTTTTGCTGTCCTTGTGTCTTACCCACACTTGCGCTGTTGGCATGAAACTTCAAGATTGTACTACAAGAAGAGGCAAGGTCAATCAGAGTCAGAGTATTAGAGTGGATTTTTTTTTTTCAGAATCCAGGTTTGAATTGCATATACCTTTTTAGACTGTTCAGATTTTTTTTTTAACTGTTGGAGAAAATTGCAAAAAAAAAAAAAATAAATCAATATACTGATTATTGTCATTGAGGCTAAATACAAGAGCTAAACAGTGCAAAAAGGAGCTTGTGGTTTTTTGGACAATTGAATCAAACCAACAAACAAATGTAGCAATATCAACAACAGGTCTTGTTTTTGTCCAATTTTGTTACACTTTTATGCAACTTTAATAAAAACATGTAAAACAAAGTTTACCACTTTCCTTTGTCAATGGATGCCGGTACACATGAAGGGAATTAACGTCACCTTGTGGTTAATTGCTCTGTACTGCCAAACTTTCAGTTTCTTGAACGTATAAAACGAAAATAAATGCAATTAATACTAATGCAAAATTCGAATTTTGCTTTTGAATTTTGTACAAGGTGAATTTTACTTAATTGCGTAGAGGCTACCTTTCTTTACGCAGTACTTTGTTAATTCTGAACCGTAGGCCTATGTAAAATGACGTCACAATGAGGGCCACGGACATATGAATGGATGGACTGTCAAAAAAAAAAAATTAAAAAATGGATGGACTGTCAAAAAAAAAAAGAGGAAAAAAATGGATGGACTGCCATAGGAGCCAGAGGGTAGCCATCTTACGTTGCCACTTTTACCCTGAGATGGATAAAACGGGTGGATTTTTACCATGTAATTCATATTCCACAAACGAAATATTAATTAGAATGCCGTGGTTAGACTGCGGTGCATTCAACATATTGTCAAGAAAAAATTATTTTTTTTTACTAGTGTCTCGGCTTTCGCAATCATTCATTATTTATTTAACAACATGTCAAAAGCGTAGAGAATTTGAAAAAAATATGTACATCATTCTCAAAAGAAACTATTCTTGTCTGTATCGTTCGCTTCCTGGACTGGAAATAAACTGATGTGCAAAATCACGTCCCGCCTCTTCCGTGGGATATACCCCATTAGTTTGACGCAGCTATTAGGAGCACAACTGCTGGAAGAGCACGTTTGCTTGTTGTTCTACGCCACTTTGCATTGTTTCAAATTACATACTCCAATTCTTAGTTTTGACTATAAATAAAGGCAGACCTTTGTCTTAAATGATCCAAATTGGCCAACAAAAACGTATTCTGTTGCCATATGCTAAATCTAACAGGAAGTCCGCCATTTTGATTTTATTTTGGGAATTGTGCATCATTTTTTACCTTTTAATGAATGAATTTGTATGCACAAGGCATGGCAAAAACATTTACATTTTAGACAGTCCTTGTCCTATGTAGCAGTACCCCAATGTGCCAGCCTACTAACTTACTAAGTGCTAATTGTACCAATATGTGCAGATTGCTACATAAATTATTCTGGTTGAAGTTTGCTGTTACAGTTTATATCTGACCAACCAATCAGTTAAAAGAAAAATGATGACATCTTCAAGTCCTGTGCAGACGAAGTGACAGCCAGCACTCAAAACAAAACAAGAAAAAAGTGCTTCTTCCAAAACAAATTCAAAAATGAAACACAGGAAGTCAGTTCCATTTTGACAAGTGTTTATTTATTTCCTCCTTAAAGCTGTTTGCTGAGTTTACGCGCCTGCCTCTCGCGGGCTTCGAAGGCCAACTTGGTCTCCATTAGCTCATCCAGCTGACGCCTTATGTGCGCCATGTCCAGCTGCGAGGCCTCGCACTGCTGCCGCAGCGCCGCCGACTCGACCCGTAGCTGCGTGGCGGCCAGCGAAAGTTGCTCGCTGCGCTCGCGGCACTGCGTCTGCATTCGCTTGGCGTCGCGCAGCAGCGACTCCACGCTCACCGTCACAGAGTCAAACTGGTCTTGAGACATCTCCTGGTAAAGCGGGAAAATAGTTCAAATGTCAGTGCAATCAAATGTTTTTGGGTTTTTTTTTTCACGGTCTGAAAAATGCCTGATCAGAATTGCTTTCCAAATCAATCATTCAAGTCATCAGATATATATATTTGCATTAACAAACAAAAATACCAATACAAAGTATGCATGTGAAGTGACGGCATTAGTTTGTCCACTTCGGGTCGCCATCCTTAAAATCTACGTTGCAGTGTCTGCGACTTTGAATGCGTGTGGCTTTAAAAGGTGGGGCCTAGTCTGGTGAGTGACGTTGGCGTCAGCAAGTGTTTGCTTATCTTAGCCAGTCAATGTGTTGAATGATTATGATTATGTGTTTATTTGTTCAATAAAGCTATGTGGTAGGCTATATGAAATTAGCTAACAATGTTTAGCAATGGTACGTGTTCTGTAAGCAAATTCTACTTTCTGGTACACATGCTGGACTTTTTTTAAGTATAAAATGATCCCAAAATTTTGACATTTTTGTTTTATTTAGACTTAGTCTTGACTTTATTGATCCCTTTGGGATGCTCCCTCTGGGAAATTTACACATCCAGCAGCAATAAGAACAGATAATAAAATAAAAAAATAATTCAATCAATCAATAAATAAGGTTATTACACCAGAGCTTGAATTAATAATAATAATAATAATAATAATAATAATAATTAAAATAAAGTAAAAAATAAAAATTCAAATCAATCAATAAATAAGGTTATTACACCAGAGATTGAATTAATAATAATAATAATAATAATAATAATAATAATAATAAACATTCAATCAATCAATCAATAAGGTTATTACACTGGAGATTGAATTCAATAAATTAAATTATCAAAATAATAATTAATTCAACCATGACACTTTAATATTTAATGCATCATATATTGGAGGTGCAATAATTAAGTGCTGCAGTTGATGTGCAGGAAAAGCTTACCATGGATTCCAGAGTCAGATCTATAACAAGCCTAGTACTTGTCTTTTCAGTCTCAACTTCCAGATGTTTCTCCGTCTGCTCCAGAGTGCTTCCTTTCTTGGGTCTATTTTCTATAGAAATTCTGGGGCTGTATTTGAATAATCAATGTAGCTCAAAAGTGAAGCTTCTTCAGGCTGTGGAAGAAGCCCCGTTCATCTCCCCGCATCTCGTCCCATGGTGTCTTCCTGTCAACGCGTATGTTTTACCTCTGAGCTCAAGTGCAGTCTGTTAATCCCAAGAGATTAAACACTTAAAAGAGAGCGAAAGAGAGACGTGAGATGGCAGCTGTAAGCTTATTAAGTCTATTTCCATTGATCTGGAACTGTGGCTCCGCTTCATGATGACACTTAGAATGTTGATTCAACAAAAAAAAGTCTTGCTTTCAACATGGAAAAATTCCACTCCATTTTGGGCAAGATGTGTCCATTTTCAAGCACAAATTGTCTTTTGCATGCAGCCAACTTTGGCAGTTTAATTGCATAGTACTGCTCATTAAGGTATGCAAACCACGGCCACCTGGAGGCAGTGTAAGACTAAGCACTTATCACAACTCAGTTATATTAGTCATTCTTCACAGATGATAGCGAATATATGACTGAGTACTGTTATATTGTTTGTCTGCCTGTTGTACCACTGCCACATGGATGCTAATAATTAGCCATGTCTATGGTGTTTCCAATTACAGAATGTTTTTTTTTTTTTTTTTTTTTTTTATTATTATTATTTTTTATATATATACACACTCACACACGCGGCCTACTTCTTGTAGGCCACATACATGGGCCTCTCCCAGGCGGAGGATCGAACCCACGCCAACTGGCACCAAAGGCAAGTGACGGTTCCACTTCTCCACCTGGAGCCCCACCAATTACAGAATGTGATAACATTAGAATTAAGACAGCCGACTATAGGCACACTTCACACAATTCATTTAAGTTTAGCTTGGCAGTAAACTTCAATTTAGGGTGGCAAACAACTTAGAGCCTCTTTGAAGAATACTGTCTGACGAACTGCTGCTTGGAAAGTGAGTTGTCAATGCCACCATATGCCACGATTATCTCAAAATTGCGCTTACGAGTAAAACAAAAAAAAATCTGACTGAAGATAGCTTGTATCTTAAGCAGGGTGGGTTTAAATGGCTTTAAAATGTATTTTCTACACCCTGATTGCTCAAAAATAATGAAATGTTGACTTATTTCTTGTCAGCCACATATATTTAATTGTATTACGTGGCCCTAAGTCAATACAGTATTTAACTAACAAATTTAATTCCCTGCTATTGACATTAGTTTGTTTTGCCTGAATGACAGTTAACATGAATTATTTTCAAACCAATAACGCCCAAACTGTAATCCATCCATCCATCCATTTTCTTGACCGCTTATTCCATCACGCAATAATTCTAAACTGCTGTTTTCGTTTCGACCAACAGAGGGAGACGCATGTCACTTTTCTTCCAACTAACTGTTTGATTTATGTAGAGGAAGGCCCATAACAAAGGCTGATTTCTGTCAAAATAAAATAATATGTTGTGAGTGGAGAATTTATTCAAAGAAATAATAAAACAAAGTCAAAATAATGTATAATTAACATTTTACAGTGATTGTTTAAACATTACTTGGCAAACTCATGAAATACATTATATATTAATAACACTTATGTAGCCAATCTGTATGGGTTTAAGTGCAAACAAACAAATTCAGTACAAAAAAAGGTGTGTGCCTTCAGCGCCGCCGCATCACTGAGGCCTTGCAGGGCGGTTGAAAAAGGGCTCCGTCTCAGCAGCCGTCGCCCCCGGGTCACGGAAAAGCCCTCCGGCCGGCCCGTCCAGACCCCCCGTGAGCAACTTTGCCCCCGAGCTCTGGCGCCTCTGAATGATGACCAGCACGCCGATGAGGAGCCAGAAGAAGAAGTTGACCCACACGGCCATCTTAAGAGGAAGTGTACAGGTGATTGGCAGGTAGCCATTATGTGATTACAATAGCAGTGAGTGAATATAATGCTGACCTCTGCTTTTTGAAAGCCGCTGTAGAAATTGTCTCCTTTGATTGGACTGACCCATTTTTTTGTCTGGGCCTCCTCGCAGCTTCATATGCATTCAATGGAAATATATCAGTAATCTGTAATATTCCTAGGCAAAATGTGAGCATGCAGACTACCTGGTGATGTTGGGAACGCTGAGTGTCACAGATTTGCAAAGCGTATCTCGTCCGATCTTGAGCATGCAGCCCGAGATGAGCAGGAAGAAGAGGAAGACGCCGCACATGACCGCCGCCATGTTCATCCACATGCGCTCCCTCCGTTCATGAACAGAAAAGTGCACAGTGTTTTCCACTATATCATGGTTCTTGTGTGCGTGTATATGTATGTATGTGTGTCATTACCTGCCAACTTCCCCATCGATGCAGACGGAGTACAACCAGTACAGGGACAGCGAAAAGCACAGCACAGCCACCATCACAGATATAGCTGACAAAAAGTAGCATAGGGAGGCTGAGCTGGACACCTGAACCCCAAGAACACTTTCTGTCGCGTTGTAGCTCACAACTCCATAAAGCATGCACAGGCCTCCAAAATTACCCTGAAAGAGATTGATGTTTATTTAGCACACCTGCAGGTAATTTAAAGCAGTGACCTACATTTATAACCTCAATTTTAAAGATGCATAAGCCACTGTTTTTCTTTTGTAATGTTATTGTGGTTGTTGTGGTCATAATAGATGGATGATATCATATCATCCACTTTTTAACATCGCTCCATTGGATTTCATTCTGACTTTTATGTGATGTCATCATCCATTTCCATCCATTTTCTTGACCGCTTATTCCTCACAAGGGTCGCGGGGGCTGTGATGTCATCATCCCCTTTAATATTTACTTTTTTTGTACTGTATTTTTCATGTCAACATTTTTTGACAATATGGTTTAACATTTATTAATCTATTTTTTATCTCATTTGAGTTGCGTTCTTGCATTGCCTGGGGCTTCCCTTAAAAAAAAAAAATACATATATGCTACGTGATCATGACATTTGACAAAGCACTTGCGTTTTTAAAAGTACAGTAGTACATAAAATTAGGTTATTATAATTACCACAATGAGATTTGTTTCGAATATTGTGCTGATTCTTGCGGGCCAGTAATTGAATTACATGCAGAGAAAGAACAGTATGCGAATGTTTTCTTCTGGTGGGACGTTGCACGGTCCAGTATAATGGGGCACGAGGACCCTGCATGTGGTCACATGATTGCATCTGAACCCATGACTGTTGTTATATGACGCACAAACTTGGGGGGAAAAAAATAACAGTTTATTTCAAAAGCAAAGATGCTGCGGTGAGAGAAATATTACCGATGCCTTGAATGGTTTTTGGAAAGGGGTGGGGGCGCTTGTCTCACAACTTTCTATCAAGGCAACTTTTACCCGGAAGAAGATGCTGACGAAGCACATTTAAAGTTGTAAACGGCGTGTTGATCGGTGTGTCAAGTCACCTGGACGATGGTGAGGGACGCGGCAGTGACAATCCCGCAGACGAAGCAGCTGGCGTACAGCGCCAGCTCCAGTAGCAACAGCCCGGTGAGCTCCATCATCACCCAGCGGACCGATTCTCCTCCTCTGTGGCGTTGAGAACAGCGTGATTGAGGTAGGAAACATCCAGCGAGAGTCTTCAAAATAAAAGCGAACGGAAGTGTTCGTTTGGCGCTGTGCGTCGAAAATATGCGACAGCAATGACGTCATTGACTGTGCGCCCGAGTAGTGTTCGTTTAGCCCACTGTTAAAAATAAAATAAAAATCATATAGAGTGACTGAGAAGTAGAGAAACGGTGAATTATCCCGACCACAGCCAAGGAGAAAGGAAGCGGTTTACAACAGAAAGTTCTTTTCGTTTACAACCTTAAGCTAACTGTTAGCCTAGCTTCTTCCGTCAGTCTGGAAGGCAGCTCCATTGAGAGAAGCCACCGTTCCCACTGCCTCTTACAGGTCAGTCGTGGTACTACAACAGACATTCATGTGGAATTGTAGCTGCTAAAAAATTTGTAACTTTGCGACTGAATTTGTAACTTTGTCTCAAAAAAGGACATTAGTCGCAAATGTAGCTACTTGTAATGCACTGCAAAGTAACTCAACCGCTTCAACGTGCATATTATCTCCTTTAAACAACACAAGATTAATTTCTCTGTCACAGGCAGAAAAACACTTGGCTTGCCAAGTGCTTTGTGAGTTGCAAAATTTATTTTCATCCGTTCGTTTGTTTCACCATTCATCCTGCCTAGGGTCATGGCTATCCCAAATGTTGAACAAGTTTATTTATTTATTTATTTTTAAATAAAGAGACTAGTCACAGACAACTACTTGGGATGACCCAATAACTTAAAAAAAAAAAAAAACATGCACTGACCTTTTCCTTTTAGCCCAGGTTGGTGGGGTTGAATGTCGTCTTCTAGCCGTTAGTTGGCTGGACTTCACTCATATGTTGGTCATCGACTGAGACAAACTTCACTCTGACTCTCCCTTCCTTCTTATCCCCGGCAAAAATGTGTGAAAATGCCAACAATTGGTCACACTAACCACTTGAACACTGGTTGCCATACACAGAGATTAGCTTTGGGTCACATACTTCTCTCAAGCGTAGCGATAAAGTGGACAAACATGGTGAGAGTTTGGTTGAAGATATATCATGTAGTATGTCAAACAAGTGTTGTCATGTGCCAACCTGGGAATTTGCTCCTTCATTGCATTCTTAGGTTTGACACTTTGTCATGCACCAATTCTTTATCTTTGATGTACAAATTGGTTGGTTGGTTGGTTTTAGTAGTGCTTCAAATGGACCTGCTGTAACACTGTACGAAATTTGTTTTTTTGAGGATAACATTTTGCATGCATGTCCAAAAGGATAATAAAATATCTGACACACTAAATCCCCTGACATTATTTTTTTTAATTCATTCACTGCTCATTTTAAACATCCCAATTTTATGTGTTTTTGAATGAGGCACGGGTTTCAAGAATACGCTCACTGTACATTTGGAATAGAAAGCAACAGGTTACAATTCAAAACGCATATATAGCAAACATGCACTTGAAGATACGTCACAAATAAAGTCTCACAAAAACAAATTAAGGAGCCACAAAGCAAATACCTTCCGATCGAACACACTTAAAGAGTTCATGTGTCATTTTACACCATTTTAAATATATTGTTCCAGTGAACAAACATTTTGATGAAAATCCACTGTATTGAATTTCCTCATATTCCTTCAGTAATTTCTAAATGTCTTACAATACTTACAAAGTTACAAAAACGACTTTCAATTTAAAACAGAGACTTGACTAAAATACATGTAAACAGCATGTCTGAAACCTGTATGGTTTTAAACATCAAATGTAGAGTTGAAACTCAGCTTATGTGTCTGAAGGAACACGTTCATACATGCATGTATGTTGTTCATATCGTGTTACAATGGTGCCTTGAGATACGAGTTAATTTGTTTCATGACCACAATCGTAACTCAAAACTGTGAAATCATCTTTCATCATCAATCATCTTGAAATGAATGGAATTGGCATTAATCCTTTCTAGCCTTTCAAAAAAAACGACATGAATATTATACTTTATAAAAACATATAGTAACATAAATACAGTTCGTGCATCATGATTAATTTACTCCGATTGTGTGACTCTCTGGTGTGTGTATGCCTTGGGCACCTGGGGGCAGTACAATACAAGCATACATAAAGACGGTCACAACTCCTAAGTAAGCTGCTGTAATATGTCTGTGAGAATTGTTATATTTTATAATTTAAAAAAATCCTTCATTTGTGCCGAACT
Source organism: Festucalex cinctus (assembly GCF_051991245.1). NCBI lineage: Eukaryota > Metazoa > Chordata > Actinopteri > Syngnathiformes > Syngnathidae > Festucalex > Festucalex cinctus. Next base: position 12,839,614 of record NC_135426.1, read on the forward strand.
TCTGCTTGTTGTGAGTCAATTCTGGCTCAATTCTTGAAATAACTTATAAGAAAAGTTACTCTCATCTCAAGGCACCACTGTATTTAAAAAAAAAAAAAAAGAGAGGCTTGGTTATAATTAGCCGACTGGACAACCAGGCAGTCTGAAGGCATCTGGTACGCTGCTGTCAAGCTTACAGATAATTTTATATATTCCTTTCTTCCAGCAGGGGTCGCTGTCTCTGCCTGTCCAAATGGCTGAGTGAAACTCCCTCAAAGCCACCTCGGACACTTCGATAAACCTCTCCGGGACCTGGACACAGCAACAAAAAGGTAAATTAAATAATCATATTTTGCTCCCATACCATTTAGAAACATGAGTGGCTTAAACTTCCCGAGACATATGAGCGTTTAAGTCAACGATTTACCTGGTAGATGTTACTTTTATTGTAGTGCATATTGAGTATCCGGTAAAGTTCTGTATCCCGGCCAACTCGCAGCTGACTCTCTCTACCCAGGCGCGGTGTACCATCCCTGGGTCACACACAGACCAAAAATAATCATTTCAATCTATGTCAGTAGCATCATGAAGTTTCCCCTCTTTTGAATTTACTTTCGGCCGCTATATCATAATAACAGTACACCTACATAATTTAAAAAATGCAAACCAACCGGGTGAGAGCCTCACGGACAGCCTGCCTTGCAAAGCGCTCCATCTGGATATAGAAGAACTCTCGGAAGTTGCTGAACCATTTAATCATCTGGGAGGTCACGCAGCGGTTGAACTGGATGGACAAACATAGAAACATCAGTAGTGTAGAAAGTAAGAATACTTAACTACTGTGCTTAAAGTCCCTGTAAAGTGAAAGCCTGTTACTGTCTTGTAAATTTGACACACTACGGAGAAGTATGTTGCTAGTAATCCTGCCAAATTTGAATGATTTAAAAAAAAAAAAAAACATGTAAATAAAATGTGGCTTAAAAAATCATGAAAATAAGCCATCCTCTCCACTGTGAGTGTGGGCATGTCTGCTGAATAGGCTGAAAACACACCACACTCAACTGTCAGTCAAGTACTACTTTTATGACCTAGAAAAATGGTAGCGTCTTTTCTTTATGTCCTTTTTTTGCATACACACAACTACATGTATGCGCTGCAAAAATATATGGCTGGAATACATCACACTGGGTCATTGGGGGCTTTCCACGTCGCAACAACGAGGCACTCTAAAGCAGCCACGCCAGTCTGAAGCCCTGTCCACATGCTGGTTGTCACATCAGTCTTTAAAAAAAAATTCTTAAAGAGATACTTCAATAATTTTTGCAATGTTCAGGAGTAAATACTTTCATGAATTTGATAACATCATTATTTTTCCACGTACAAATTAACACCTTTAAAAATGCATTTTACCACTTGTCGACTGAAAAGGACATCATATGTGTTGAGGGTTCAGGTAACCAATCACAGCTTACCTAACGTTTACAAGTTGAGCCATGATTGGTTGTTACCTGAGCCCTCAAACATTTTGTGATGTCATGTTTAGTCGACAGCAAGTGGAAAAAGGCCTTTCTGAAGGTGTTAATTGTACACAAAAAAATAATGAATGTGTCAAATTCATGATAAAAAATATTAACTTTTTACTGCTGAAAACTGGAAAATTAATAAAGTATCCCTGAAAAAACATCACTTTTCCCCCTTCTCTCCATGACATGCACACACTCACAGCGGACAATGAGGCACTCTCAAGCAGCCACACCGGCAGACTAACTGAAGGGATGATAAATCTTTAGGATGGAGGCGTAGCGACTCCACATGCTGGTTGTCACGTCAGTCTTTAAAAAACCAACAAAAAACTCCCTTTTCTGCCCTCTCTCCATGACGTGCACACACTCACAGCGGACAATGAGGCACTCTGAAGCAGCCACACTGACAGACTAACTGAAGGAACAATAAATCTTCAGGATGGAGGCGTAGCTAGCTAGCTGAACAGTCTTCTTCTATTTAAGTACAATGTGTGTGCTGCTGCCATGATAAACATGAAAATAAAAATGAACTGCTGCATGCGCACACACCTTAACATCAGGGAAGTATGTCTTGAGTGTGTTGGAGCTGGGATAGCGAGCATAGAAGAACAAGAGTTTGGCTTTCTTCAGGTGGCAAGGAGACAAGCCCTCCTGAGTGTATACACGAGTCTGGTTAAGGAGATTTGCCGATTAATTCAATCAGATTTTGTCCAATCCGCTTTCAGTATCTGTGTGTTGCCATGCCAATATAATCTGCCAGGATTCAGTAGTGCTGGCCTATGAAACATAAAGTATATCAGCAATAGGACTGTTTCTTTAATTAACCAATCACATTTAATTTTTATCCTCACAGGGCCAGAGCTCTGGCCCTCGATGACTTCTCATAATGTATACGTGGCACAATTGCATCGCTAGTATAAAAGATAATCATGCCACATTTTTCTCTACAAAAGGATATTCCCCCCGTGCTCAGGTAAAGCTCTCCACCGTCCATCATGCCCCCTCCCCTCATCCCCCTCTCCCGCTCTCTGCCGCCGTGGGCGTGGCGCACGAGGGAGGGTCCCAGGTGACCGAGCAGGGGCAGCGGGGGAAAGGAGGGGTGCGTGGGGAACTCCAGGAAGGGGTCGGAGTTGAGGAAATCCTTTTGGGACGACGGGGGAAGATGGGGCATCTGCGGCTGGTGCAGCGAGCGGGAGAAGAGCTGCTGCATGGAGTAGTGGAGCAGCGGTAAAGCCAGTGGAGGGGCTGGGAAGGATGAGGAAGAGGAGGATGAAGAGGAAGATGAGGGTGGGTGGCCAGAGGAGGGGTCCTTGGATTGCGGTGCTAAGAGAAGGGGAGGTCGAGGAAGATGCAGAGAGAGGTTGGGGTGACTCGGCGGAGGTGGGCCGAGGAGGGGGCGTGCCTTCTGGAGGTCAGGTGACTTCTGGGCCACCAATGGCAACGTTAAATCTGTGGCCTGGGCGCCTTGAGGAGGCAGGTTACTCATAGTTTGCTGTTGTCTTTCTCTGTCTTCATCATTCCCTCCTGGCCTCTCGTCCTGACCTCTGAACTCTCCCTCCACTCTTCCTCTCGCCTCCCTTTCACCCTCGCCAGCTTCGGGGCAGGATGTGTCGGTGTACATACGAAGGACGCGGTCGATGACTCGGGCCACGGCGATGCCCAGCTCAAGTTTCAACGCCTGGACGAATTTGTGCCCCCCCTCCTCGTCTTCGTCTTTTATCCCTCCATCCCAGTCCAACCACAAGCCCACTCCTTCCATCACACCTTCTCCTCCTCCGCGCTCCGCCCTCGCTACGTCTTTTTGCTTCTCTTCTCTTTGTTTGAAGCTATAAAAAGGGGCAATGAGAGAGAGGGGCTCATTTTCCAGAGTACCCCCATCAAGGTCCTCCTCTTCATCAAACATCCTCTCAGCTATGTCCTCATCCTCCACATCTCCTTCATTTCCACTCCTTTTCACCTCCTCTTCATCCGTATTGCCCTCCCCAAAGGCCCTCAGCACTTTCTCCTGCAGTGCTTGGAGTCTTTCCCGGGCCTCCTCCAGCTGCTCCTTCAGCTCCGCTCTCCTCCTCCTCCTCAGCTCCCTCCCTCCCCCACCACGTCTGGCACCGCCCTCCTCCAGCTTCGTCCTTTTCACCCTCGCCAAGTCCTGACTCCATCGGGCGCCCGCTCGCTTCTTAACCTCGTCGTCAGTCGACGACGACTCCTGGCCTTCTCGCTCCACGTTTCTCTCCTCCGCCGGGTGCGCGCTTCGACTCCCGTGTGGGGTTCCGCATGACTGGGCGAGGTGTTGCTGGATCAGGGGAAAGCCGAGGGGTCTGAAGGCGGTCGGAGGAGGCCGACCTCCACCTGGAAGCCCTCCGAGCATTTCAGATGAGAGGAGTGGGAACGCAAACGGGTGGGCTTGCGGATTGGAGTCATCGAAGAGGTCTGAGGGGGAGTCCATCACTGGGGGAAGAGTTCAAGGACATAAATTAGGAAATGGGGTTGTGCTAGGGGTCTGCATCTCTCCACAAAAGACAATTTAATATAGTTTTCCATACGGAATGATTCAAGAGCAGTTCAACTTGAAATTGGAATGATTTGATTCGGTTTGACTCAGTGGCATTGTGATTTCTTTCAATACTCCATTCCAGAGGGTATGATGCAAAGTATTTTTTTGTTGTCATTTTACATACACTTCAGTGAACTTGTTGATACTGTAAACATACCATTTGAATCTAAGAGTTTATATCTCTCCAATGAAAGACAATTTGTTACGCATCTCAGTATATTTCACAGTGGAACAATTCGATTCGGTTCAATTCAATGCATTTGCATCTTTAAAAAAAAAAAAAAATGATATTCTGGTTTTTGTTAAGTGCCATTGTTCTTAGTTTCAGTGCATTACTATACAAGAAGAAGAGTACAGCAGTACATAACTGCCACAACATCATTTGGAGCTGTTGACAATCAAAATCTATCTAATAATATGACAAAAACAGTTTTTGTCTCCACTGCATGAATTGGATGGCCATTGTACACAGTAAATTCTGTCAAGTAAATTTGACTCTAGAGTGGGACCAAATAGATTCAGTTTTAGAGTAATATTTACATTTGTAAGAGAGTAAAATAAAGTATTGAAAAATATAAAAGTGACTCAAGGGTTGAGGAACAGACTTGCGACATTCAGGTTGAGAGACTGCCACACTACCACATGAGCTATGTCCCTTCTACTGTTTACTTAGCTCCAAGAGACCAGATCTCTTGGTGTTAGGAAGATTCCAGCTGACACGACCGATATACTGACACAAAGCAACACCTGCATGGCTCAGGAAGTATATCGGCTGTTTCCCAAGTTGAATGTTGTGGGTTCGTTTCTCAAGCCTTGAGTGACTTTTTTTTTTAAATTTTTTAATTCTTTATTTTACTGTCTTCCAAGTGGAAATATTACTCCAAAAATTGAGTCTATTTGGTCCCAATCTAAATAGTGTCAAATTTACTCTACAGAATTTACTGTGTACCTTTTGGTATGCCCGCCTTGGCCGCCAGGGGACAGTGTAAGATACACAGACGGTTATACTGTTCATTGAAGTGTCTCATGCTCGAAGCCAGCTGGGATAGGCTCCAGCACCCCTGCGACCCAAGCGGTTAAGAAAATGGATGGATGGATTTAGTGTCTCAACTCCTCTCAGCTCAGTAGCGCGTCATTAATATTAGTCACTCTTCGTAGAGGATAAAGAATATATGTCTGTGAGTCTGTCTACGTGTTGCTAGCTTGTGTTATAGCACCGCAACAGAGATGCTATTTGGTGTTAGCATTGAAATAGTGGATTGAAAGTCTAAGATATGTGATAGTTTTAAATCCACAAAGATGTTTAACTCAATGGTATATTTAAGATGGGAGTGGCAATAAACAGCTTGAAGTTGTCTATCTTGGAGAATATTTACGAATTCAATGTTCATGGAGCCAATATTAGAATTGGAGTGGACCTAAAAAGCACGGCAACCGTGGAGTCAATGTAGAGGTAGATGTTCAATTGTGACATTTCACTCTTCTCATCATCGCCAAATGTCCCCTCCTTCGTTCCTCTGTACCCCCCAATCCCCTCCTCTCCCTCTTATCAGTTCAGGCAGCTTGTTAAGCACTGTTTGATCAGAGTGTTTACCATCGTGCACACACACACGTACAGGATGATTCACACAGTAGTGAAGCATGAGAGGCTTGTGAGAGGGCTAACAATGGTCAATGGTCCTTTGGGAGAGAGATGGACTCACAACACCACATACGTGTGTGTGTATGTGATCAGTATAGTCCGACTTAGCTTTGATAACACCCTTAATCCACTTCAGATGGATACACTCACCGCACACAGCGATGGACGGACGGACGGATGGATAGTGAGCATGTAGGGTCCCCTGGTGAAACAGTAAGAGAATAATCTCCCTATAAATAGCTAAATATCAATTATTCAAATGCCCTCTCCTCCCTGCTATAACACAGTCCAGATGGCAGGCAGGCCAATGCGCTTATATGCGCCGGCCAGATTAGCTTTTTTAAAGCCAGCCGCAAAGCTGGCCAAAATATTAACACTGAGCAATGGACATGAAAGCCATGTTGCACTAGATTAGACTTAAGCGGGGGAGTATTATTCACTATGCATGGTTTGGAAATTTAAAACAAAATACTTGACCATCCTGTATGTACGCACAACTCAATTTTACTTTATTTTCTAATCAAAGTTTTTTGTGTGCAAACATTCCAATTCGTCCATGACATCAATATGGGTTTAAATCTGCCATCATAATTAAAAAATACTTGGCAACATCTGTATGTGGAATGCACATGCGTGTGTGTCGGCTAATTGGTAGTTGGACAGATAATGTCGCATTGTAAAATAGCATTTTTTTTTTTTAAAAAGCAGATTTTTTAACACAATTTCTCGAAATAAAGTATAATGAAATAAAACACTTACTCTCAGTCAGCAGGGCTCCAGCGGGCTCTCGCCTCGGCTTTCCACTCAGGTGTCCGCTGATGTGCGCTCTTCCTCGGTCGACTGTCCTCAGCTGGCACCCGCGGTGATGGTGGTGGTGGTAGAAAAAAAAAAAAAAAAGAAAGGAAAAGGGGTAGAGAGAGAGAGAGAGAGAGAGAGAAGGTGTGGGGGGGCTCGGACATGTGAGTGCACAGCTCTCTGGCCGTGTTGTTTTGTATAATTCTACCGCCCCCGCTAGTGATCCACTTCTTCCCCTCCCTCACCAAAGCAATCTGTACCCGGCTGGCACGGTGTGTCATCATGCTCCAGTGCTGCTGCCGATGATGTCCACTTTGATGACTCTGCCCCGCCCATGTTGGCCTCACCAACTATTTAAGAGATAGTGTAGGCAGACAAGGCAATTTTTAAGTAGAAGTATGCATAGTAGGATCTGGTAAAAGTACAGGAAGTTGCCCAAAATAGCAAAGTTTTGAGTCCTTTTTTTCCCCCTCACTTCATTATCTCTCTTCTACTGATTAATGTTGTCATCGCTGCCCTTCACATTATCATCTCCTGTTTATTGTCTCCCCCTCTGCTTCTGTTAGGCAACTCACTGAAAAAGCCCTCAGTTGTCATGGAACCAAGGCTGACGAACAAAAGATGGACGCAGCTACAGATGAGGGTGAGTTTATGGGCTTGGAAACATGTGGATGAGGCTGACATGGAAGCAGGCAGTCAATTAATATTAATAGGAATAATTTTAAAACAAAAAAAAAAACACGCAGAGGGAGGATGGCAGGAGATAACAAGGTCAATGATGGCTGCATCTGATCTAAATAACAAAGGACCGTGCAGTGCGAGCGTGCGTGTGCGTGCGTGTGAGAATGCAATTGATGGCTAAAACAGTCCCCCTAAAAAGCGCAAATGGCTGAGAGAAAAGTGCAGCCTGAAGCCTCAAATGGTGCGTCATTTCTCTCAGGTCTCATATTATGTAAACTACTCAAACACCAAACACGATCCCTCTCTTCCATCCATGCACACATGCAGCCACTTTAGTGTCAGCTTATAAATACACCATTCCAGAGTGAGAGGGACAGTATAACAACAATGTAAAATAAATAAATAAATAAATAAATAAAGGGGATGGGGGGTTGAGCATAAAAAGATCAATAGATGGCATAAAGTGTATGTCCATTGATTTACTTGCAGGTCAATGTGATGGGCTTGATGGAAACACGGGAGGGGAGCAGTAAATGGCAAGAAAACAGGATAAAGCTTGTTTTTCATACATTATCTAAAAGTAATCCACAACACATGCGTCTGTGGCTACCAACCCGGACTGTGCTACATGCAAGATGGATGACACACACACATGCACGCACAAACCACCTTTTCCCTGCAGCTGAGCCCCTCACATTACTTTCATATGGCTAAATACCACTCGTTGACTTCATTGACCGGTTGCTTGCATTTCTATCCAAGCTTACACATGAGGAGAGACCAAATGGCATTAAAACTGGCCGCAGAAAAAGCATAAATAAATGTACTATGGTGCCTCAGGATAAAAACACTCAAATAATCTTCCCCATTGAAATAACGGGACATGTCATATTAATCTGTTCCAGTCTCCCAAGACAAACAAACAAAAAACATTGTCGTGTTTTTAAACAAAAGAAAATTGCACTCTATAATGCTGCACCTAATAAAAGGGTTCAATACCACATTTTTTCCCCCTGATAACCGACACCAGTAGTACTTTTGACACATAACTTTTCTATTAAACCATTGACAGTTAATTTAAATTTAAAAAAAAAGACCTTTGAATAATTCTGACAAAAGGCAGAACAGTCAGTCTGCAATCCAAAATTTAATTCCAAAATAAATTAGAATAAATTACCAAAAGTGCAAAGTAAAACTGGCGAAAAAACTGAAGTGCAAAATAATAAATAAATAAATAAATAAATAAATAAATAAATAAATAAATAAATAAATAAATAAATAAATACAGGTTCAACTGTTAACTGTTAAGGGCGACACTATACAGTTGGCAACTGTATAATTCACATAAATAAAAGTAAAAATAACATTAAGCTAGTTAACTGTTAGGCTAAGTCATGTGGTTTTTTAATTACACAATTATTTTTGTTTATTTTCACAGTAAACTTCAACTGGGAGTGGAAATGAACTTTTTTTTATTTGCTGTTTTTAAAGAATTTTAAGACCTGACAAACTGCTGCTTGTTGTGAGTTCACAAACTACCACCATAACAGCACTTGTTTTATTTTTTTTTTACTCAAAATTTAAGTAAAAATTCAGTTGACTTGTATCTCAAGGCACCGCGGTACTGTGATTGTGTGTGTGCGTGTGTGTGTGTGTGTGCGTGTGTGTGTGTGTGTGTGTGTGGGAGACTCACACTCACACTGAAATAGCTGAGGGCAAGGTGAACGAAAATGAACAGCCACAGACAGTGAATAAGCTCATATATGGGGGGTGCGCGCGTGCATGTATGTTGGAAAAAGCGAGGGAAAGAGGAAGCAGCAGAAGTGGGGATGGGGATGGGGGGAGTTGAACAAAAACACAAAGCAAAGAGTGTGGGGCAACCAAAGGTGTCAGTGTTGGCGCGATGACGGCCGGGCATGGAGGTCATAATGGCTCCTGCGCGTGTGTGGAGAAAAAAATAAAATAAAAATTGAAATAATGTACAAGGCTTTGGAAAGTGGGCCTCTCACCATGTGGCTCCGAGTACGTGTGGTCAAAGGTTGGCGAAGCAGTTTTTCCGCACAGGTGAATTAAGCTTGCATACAAAGTTGCACATAACAGCTGCCCTCCCTGTCATATATGCACACGTAATGTACCATGTATGGCACTAAATTATGCACACAGCGCGCACACACATCCCTTGTGATAACACACACACATGCGCGGTGATAAGCTATTATGCTCTCAGGCTGGAGTGTTTTGATGGTATAATTGCAGTGACCAGTGAGGAGAAAAAGGAAAGGGGGATGGTGATAGAGTGAGAGAAAAAAAAAGAGCGTGCTGACACTCTCAGCATGCTAATGTTATTCCTCCTCCATGTCATCCATCCATCCCTGCTTCCGTCTCTGCGTCCACATTCTCGCTCCACGCAGGTGGTTGGGCAGAGCGAGGTAGAGGGATGTGTAAGAGGATGGAGCGGCGTTATCAGCCACTTTCATCCCTCCGTCCTCTCCACAATGCTCAAAACAAAAAGTGCCAGGGAGAAAAAAAAAGATGAATACAGAGGACGAGGGAGGGTCACTTTTTCCATCCCTTCAACAATAAATGGATGATCTCTGCTTATCCTCTAATCGCATCCCTCCTTTTTTCCCCTCCGTTATCTCCCGCTCCCCCACGACCGCTCTTTCCTCTGCTTTTGTCAGCTCTCCATCTGTCTGCCCTTCCACTCGTCCATCATCCCTCGCTCCTCTCCAGGGAGGCTGCATGCCACTGATATGATCCCTCCGTTTCCTCACACTCGATCAAAACCTTTTTTTTCCTCCCAACATTACCTTGGAAAATAAGCACTCTGTGGTGTAATTCCAAACAGTATTTATTAAGAAAACAGTGCAAATGACTTCATACACACATTCAACAAGAAAACACGGCAAACAGAGTCATTGTGGAGTGTTTACAGTGTATTTGTGAACATTTTGGTCCAAACAAGCCACCTTGCAAATGTTTTTAAAAGGTCAGTCCTGAGAATTTGGTGATTCTTATTGTGTTTATTTTTTTTTTTACAATATATACGTTCTAGTGGTGGGGGGGAATCGATATTGTAATTAGGGATGTAACGATAATGGCAATATTGTGATATTGCGATATTAAAACTTCCACAATATATCGTCGTCATGAAAAATGATATGAAAAGCAGCACATGTTAAAAAAACGTGAGTTTGATTTCCATTTGTGCAGTTCTAGCACTCTCTGGTGGTTAGTTTTTTAGTGCAGTTTAATTTTCACAAGGTATGTTTTGGCCCTTCTATGTTTAAAATCCACGCAAATGGTCAGATGAAGGTGAAAATAATATACTTGTGAACAGATTCAATATGTGGACTGTGGAGGAACTCAATTTATTGTATTTATTAATTTCTTATTTAATTAATTAATTTTTTTTTATTAATAATTGTAATAATTTTATTATTTTACTAATTAATAAAAATTTATCAATTTATTGTAACGCTTGTACTAGTGCCTCTATATATATTCTATTTATATATATATTTTTTTATATTATATTTTTATTGCTGTAATGTACAAAAACAATATTGTGTGTCTGTTTTTGTTGTATGAGCTCTATTTATTTTATTTATTTATTTTTTTACAATATTGTGACCTTTTGTCCAACCTCCCTACAATACTGTGATCATTATCGTACTGTGACCTTCATCTCGTGATCGTACCGTATCGTGATGTTTAGATATCGTTACATCCCTAATTGCAATATATTGTTCCGCTCTCTGTTGCAATAAATAACCGATACGCTGACAAAATCCCTGTCATCCCGAAAATAATGTTTAATCGTTAATTTAGGACACAAAGAAACCGCTAGTTAAATTACGCCGTCATTGTATGATACGGTACAAGGCTCCGACGTTCATGACTAGCTGCTAGTGTTAGCATTAGCAACAAGTGCCTGGCTGGCAACAGTAAATGAGTGACAGCTTTTACCTGGCTTGTTTTCTTTTTCAATATCCTTAACATACGCTACTTTATAATTCAGTCTCCATGTTTAAAGGAAGGGGATGGTGCCTTAAATTGCACTTTGTCTTTTTATTAAAAAAAAAGAAAAAGATAATCGAACTTTGTCTTCATTTATTTTATAAAACACTTTTGCCCATTAAATAAAAAAAGTTAAAAAAAACATTCAACTCAAAATGTCAAATGTAGCCGTTTAGATTTTAGAAACACAAATTTTCTGACAATATATCAAATATTGCGTATCGTGATATTATCATTATCGTGGGCCACATATCGTCACTGCGTCGAATCGCGAGTTACCCCTATCGTCCCACCCTGAGTATGTTCGTCCTGTGCATGTGTGGGCGATGTGTGTCCTTCGAGCAGCTTCTCGGCGTGTTCCAGATGCTGGGCGATCTTCCGCTTGACGGCCTCCTTTCGCGCTGGATCTGGATCGTCTGGAAACAAGAAATCACAGTTGAGAGGAGAATTCCAAATCAAGTTTTCCTCTAAAAAGGTATATAACCTGTAAGCTCATGCCTATGTCGCAACAGGAACCGGAAACAGCGTTAAGTGGCATATACAGTGTTCCCTCGTTTTCCGCTGGGGTTAGGTTCCAAAACATACCCGCAATAAATGAAATCCGCGAAGTAGTTAGCTTTATGTTTTACAATTCTTATAAATGTTTTAAGGCTCTAAAATCCCCGACCGCACAATTTATACACTTTTCTCATTGAGGCATTTACATGTTCTCACATTTCTCTCTTGTTCAAACTTTGACAATGTTCAAACCTTCATAAATTTTATAAAATGGGTATATTACTGTAAAAAAATATGCAAAATTGCACTTAAAAAAAAATCCGCGATACAGCGAGACCGCGAAAAGTGAACCGCGTTATAGCGAGGGAAGACTGTACCACATTTCGAATCACCACGCTAACATTGATGTTTTTGTAATGTGGGAAGAAGTACCAAGTGGTACATGGAGCCAAGATTCAACCCCCCAAACTCAAAACTGTAAGCCAGACGTGCAACCATGCTACCCGTACTCCATGCTTATATCTCACCCTTCACTCCAGTAATGAGTATGTCCACCACCGTCCTGTATCCACAAATGGCGGCGCTCACTTCTCCCTCCGCCTCCTTCGCAATGGCAGACGTCAGCTCCTCGCCCGCTCGCTTCAAATACATCGCCTCATTTGCCAGATTGCTTATTGGCAATAAAAACAACTCGGAATGGTCATCACAGGATTTGCATCTGTCTGCAACAGATGGAAACATGAGTGAGAAACAACTCGTGGTACTAAGTCTCAGGGTTTTTTTTTTATTTCAATTTTAGGCTTGATTTGTCTTTACCTTGTTTATAGCAGGGATCAAACACAGCCAGGTCATTGTCAGTAAGTGCCGGCCAGACCTCTTTTGGTGGTGAGGTGCACCCTTCCACCACTGCGTCGGAAAGTGGCTCATCTTCCTCCTGAGATGTTTGCGATGTGTGCGTTCTGGCTGGAGACGTGACTACAAAAGTTTATTAACTACTGTATGACTTGTCCATGTGATGTACGGGTCATTCTAAACCCTCAAAAAATTGCTAATAATTGCTCAAATTGCTAAAAATGATCCACACCTCTGTTGTCCAGCTCGGCTTCCATACAGGCGTCTCCTGCAACTTCACTCATCTCGTTGTAGGCCTCAGCCGCCACTTCAGGCTTTCCCATGTTGATCCCCAGGTTGGTGCCCCGATCCTGGGGCAAAGTGGGCGCCTCCCTGCCCACCTCCTCCTCTGCCGGCTCGCAGTCTGAGGCTCTTCGCTTGGGGAGGGGGATGAGAGGAGCTGGTAGATCGGAGAAGTCAGGGCAGGGCTCCTGAGGCCATGTGACATCTCCGTCCTGTGGGGGGGGGGGGGGGGGGGGGGGGGGCAGAATAGAGGCTGTGTTTGGAATCATTTACTCATTAACTACTCCCAAATCACTCAAATTGAGAAATGAGTATAGTTCACTACCATATGAGGAATATGATATGGAGTGGAATGGGTTCGTGTACATTTTGTGTCATATCAATGCATGTGTTACCCTGAAGAATTCCAAGAGCTGTGGGCTGTTGTAGAGTGCAGGTATGCTCGTAGAGAAGACCAGCATGTCTTCCGCAGCCTTCCTTCTCTCCTCAATCACAGCCTCATCGAACCTTGCTACAAACAAGTTTAACAGGAAAATATCACACACATCATTGTCACTACCCCGGTCAGTACCGACAGCAACAAACTGATGCATGCCCACCCATTGGACAAATATTTTCCCAGGCCAAATGTTGTTCCCAGGCCGTCCCTGCAGGTAACACAGGAGGACAGAGCAAAAATTGCAGGTAACAAACTATGATTTAGCGATGACGGAAGCACAGTTAAAATAACGATGACGGAATGACTATTGTGGTTTGGTTCGGCTAGAAGTAATGATTGACTGGCCATCATGGACGGATGGCGAATGACGGGTGACGGACCGGCATCATTTTCCGACACACCCACCTTTGCCGAAGATGTTCGCTGGTGGAAACGGTGGGAATTCCTCTTCTCTTCGGAACAGGTTCCTGTGTGTGTAGGCCAGCTCGCTGTGGAGCTTCTTCAGCTCTGAGTACCTCGTCCACACGACCACCTCCTTCACATCCTCTGGACAATGCTTGGACACAAACTGGAAGGTAAAAGTATCAAATCCATGTTGAGTATTAACATGCACAACACATTCGAGCAGGGGGAAGGAAGTCATGAGGATGGATTTGCCAAGGAATATCAAGGCCACATCTAAGCCTGTTAAGCTATGGACAAATGATTCCCTTTGATTATGGCAGAAAGAATTTTCAAAGCACTTCTCATGAATGAATCACAAGTTCTCGTTCACTGCACTGAAGTGACTTGCAGTGACTGCACTCATGTGCCACACTGTGCATGTCAAAGCAACTTAACTCGCTCGTAAAAATGACCTTGCAACAACATAAATTAGGACCTATGGAAATCAAGACAGTCTTAGTGTAAACAAAGTTAATATGGCATCGCCATGGCAAAGTAGTTTTGACGCTGAACGTAACTCACCCTCGCTGTCACTTTATATTCCGTGTGTCCTTTCTCGTGTGTGCGTATGTCAGTGACGCTGAAGAAGCGGTAAAAGTCTTCGTCTTTCCGTGACATGTTCGATTTTGGCAAGAAATATAACCAAAACAACGCGTGTGGACGCAGTTCGTGCATTGACTGCGACTCCACCTCCTCCTCCAGAGTCACTTCCGGGTTCCGCGTACGTAGCGTGCGTGATGACGTAACGAAGACGTTTGTTTTCGTTTGGCGCAATCATTAATTATTAAACGATATTAGAAGCAACTTAGTTGTATATAATTGCATTGTTATTATCCTTTATGCAATCCTTGTACAGCAGCTTATACATCTGATCGAACAATTTGATTTAGTGTTACGTCCAATCATATTAAAAATCTGCAGTATAAAACAAAACCACTTGATGGCGCTAGAGGTAAAATTACTGTCCAGACCGCAGTCGAGCAGTCCAATGTAACTGCAGTAACAAAAAGGACGACCCAGGGGGCACTCGAAGCAACAATATAACTGCTTAGAAAGTAGTGTACTGTACAGTACTTCTAAAGTGTTTATTATCACGTTTCTTTCAGTCACAAAACATTAGGAGTTTTTTTTTTTTCTTCAAACAGACGATCAACGTTTTGGGCCTCATCCTGTCTCAGACAACAGAACAAAGGCAGAGACAACAAACATACAGAGGAAGTCAACGTCTGGAATGAATGCACTTCACTTCCATCGTAAATGACCCTTATTGGTTGGATAAAAATAGAAGACTGTACATACATAAATATGAAAGCACAACGATTTTGATGAAAAAACAAAAACGTTCTTAGCAGAGGATGGTTTCGATCCATCGACCTCTGGGTTATGGGCCCAGCACGCTTCCGCTGCGCCACTCTGCTCTTTTGCCAGCAATAAGCGCATTTAGTCCTTTATGTAGATTTATTTCAATATGGCAAGTATACTGATCATTTCCGTTAGTTATCAGGCCATAAAGCAATATCATGACACAACAGCCCTTTGACTTTCCCTGTTTTAGGTCATAAAAGTCCCAAACGATTGTCTTAACCTGTGTGCATGATGGAATTTGAATGCAGGGCACGTAGCAAGAAAAGTTCAACTGGGCTCCAGTGTGCTCTGTAACAATTACTTGAATACACAACACTCAAAAGAAGTGAGGGCAGTTTAAACCGGTTTTGTGTGTGCGTGTGAACCTCCTTCTTGCGCAGGCAAAATAAACTCCCTCAGAGGGATCAGACAGGAATTTCTAGTGAGGCCCTGCATGTGTATGCTCTCGTGCATCCGTGCGGCCTTTCAGACTCAATACACATACACCCTCCTGAAATAAACTTTTTTAAAAATTTTTATAGCTTATTCTTGTGGATACTGAAATTCTTGTAAATCTTCATGCTGAAAAATAGACTGTTGCCTGCACCCCAAACTCAAAAACATGTTGATGGGCCTTTGCCATTTCCTGGTTTTCCTCTCTTTACAGTACTAGCTCCTCCTCTTGTTTCCTGGTTAATCTCTTCCTGATGTTTTAGCTCCCTACAGTTATCACAAAGATGAGACTGCATGGGAATATCTAGGTTTGTGCAGGGCCAGCGTATGTGTATTCGGTCAACATCTCTGTTACAGAAGCGCAGCCAAGCGCACACGTCCACGGTCCACAGTTATAAACAGCAACAGGTGGCGTGTGTTTGACTTCTTCTGGCGGAATCGTATCCAAGTCACATGCGTTTGATGCTACTTTTGATACGACATCACGTTTCTGTTTATGTGGAATAAAGCTTGAAGATCACTCAAGGGGCTGAAATATATATATATATATATACATATACATATATATATATATATATATATATATATATATATATATATATATATATATATATATATATATATATATATATATATATATATATATATATATGTGAGGAATATTGTGAGGAATAAGCGGTCAAGAAAATGGAAGGATGGATGGATGGATGGATGGATGGATGGATGGATGGTTATAAAGTTTTAAAGTCAGTCAACTTAATCGTTTCCACACCAGTGAACATCACAGACCACAATGACCCAATGAAACAGGACCCCTAAAAAAAACGTTATATTTGTACTACGAACAACATAAATATATTTGAAATGATGCTCGGTTTAATTGAAGTCAGTTTGGCCTTATTTCTGGCCATCTGTATTTTGAGTTGAATATGTTGGGAGAGGGTGGATGACTGTTTGCATGTCCGCCTCCCAGTTTTGAGGACTCGGGTTAAAGTCCAGGCTCCGGCCTTCCTGGGTGGAGTTTGCATGTTCTCCCCTTACCTGCGTGGGTCTTCTCCGGTGCAGAGGGTGGCTGGTATTGTCCATAATATCCAGCAGTATGTCCAGAGTTCTCTTCTCTGCCACTGTCACCAGAGAGTCTAGCTTCATGCCGGCCCGCCTGATAAGCTTATCCAGTCTGTAAAAGTCCTTGGATATGCTGCCCCCGCAGCACACCACGGTGTAAAAGAGGACGTTGGCAACCACAGACTGGTAAAACATCTTCAGAAGTTTGCTGTAGATGTCGAAAGAACGGGCAACCAGTCCAGGGTGTACCCCGCCTACTGCCCAATGCCAGCAGCGCCCCCCGTGACCCCGTGAAAATGGATGGATGGATATGTTGGGAGAAGACGCAACTACTCATTTCCCATCATTATGCCGACTGATACACAACAGCAGTACATGATATATAGATATATAGAGGAGCTTTTCCAAGAACTACATTAGGGTGTAAACAGTTAATAGTATTGCCTAATCTGTTGACTGTATTTTGATAGCAATGCTTTTAAAACTTCAACCAATGATCCAATCAAAAGGTGACAAGAGTTGACTGGATCACAAGTTAAGTTCCAATGAAGCATTTGATTGCATCACAAGTTGTTGTTGACCATGTTTTAAGAGCGTTTGCTTTATTCTTAGTTCACGTCATTCCTAGCAAACCTGTGATTTTAGCACAAACTAGGGCAAATATTAAGAACATAGAAGAACGAACAAGCACATGCAACTACGGATCATTTGAAGCTTTTATTGTGCTCATATATGACGATAAAAGACTTAGGGCGCCGTCTGAACTTGTTTTCTAGGAAGAGAGTCACCACCCACACGGGAGGAGGGCTCACAACTCGCCAGGCAGGGCAGCTACATAAACAAACTGAGCTGCTTTTCGAATCAGATTACAAACCGACTGGGAAGGATTGGACAAGTACAGTTACGGCTTCATAGTACAAACCAGGTAAATACATTCATTTTGTTGCCTATTTTTTTCTCCCCAACAGAACATGTGTCTTTGTGATGACGTAGTCGTTTTCGTCATTTTTCAATAAGGAGTTAAAAGTAAGGGAGAAATAATATTTATCGGTAACTTGTACCCTGAATGAGCAGTCGGGCTGCCCATTTGTTGTTACTATTACAAACGAACAGTTTATTTTTAAATAGTTGTATTTATTCATACAGTACATAATTCACTCGTTGGTTGGTTAGCACGCTAGCTAGCAACAGCCTCGTGCAACGTTCACTGACAATTACATCAGACACTACTTGATTGTTGTCAACAGGGCACTGTTTTTGGCAATAGGCCCTCAAAGTAGCAACGAAGTAGCTACTATTAAAGTTGTAGCTTCTTTAAAAAAACAAAAAAACAATACTTGTTCGGAAGTCCGCTAAAGCGGCTTTTTCTCTCTCCTAAAATGACTCAAACGCAATTATGCTCTCAAGTGATAATGTGGATTTTTAGAATGTCAGAAACATAGTATTTTCTCAAAAGATCAAGTGTATAACATGTAAAACTCAATACTTGCTCTCAAGGCAAGTGGATTTAGAACTTTTATTTTATTTTTATTTTTATTTTTTGCATCATCTTGACCCATCGAAAGCCAAGGTGACACTGCCCTGAAGACGACTCACAGCAAAGTCAGTTTGCCTAAATGACAGCCATTTTGTGTATGTATCCCATCTGCACCATAGAATAAAGATGAATACAGAGGTTGACATGAAGGATGTGGAGCTCAACGAACTGGACCCTGAGAAGCAGCCCATGACAGGTGACGGGCAGGCAGTCAGCGGTGAGAAAAATGGCAGCGTGAAGGTTAAGGTTCCTGAAGAAGAGGTGGCATTCACTGGCCTGTCCAAAGAAGAACTCATGAAGGTTGCTGGCACTCCAGGGTAAGAGCTGCTAGACTGTTTTGTGAACCCACCTGCAATAGTTAAAAGGCCATCAGAGACCATTGAAGGACTGGACTTTATTAAATAAGGTTTTACTCCTCCCGCACACAAATTATCTTCATAAAGACACACTTATTAAAGTATTAAAGTGTTCTTGCTTCAAACTGTTTACTTCTAACTCCCATTTGACCACCGATTATCACTTAAATTTTGGGCGGTCAAGTCATATAACACTGCATATTTGGCATTTGTTTTTAGATGGGTGAGGACCCGCTGGGTGCTGCTGATCCTCTTCTGGCTGGGCTGGGTTGGCATGCTGGCCGGCGCCATCGCCATCATCGTCCAGGCACCACGCTGCAAACCCATCCCGGACATGAAGTGGTGGAACCAGGGGCCTCTGTACCAGATTTCCGATGCCGAGGCTTTCTCTGACGGATTGGCAGGTACTGTATATATTGCTTTGTGACTTTTAACCTTAAGATTGTGAGGCACTAGTTTGACCCTTGATAACCTCCTCAAAATAGCTAGACCTCACGTGTCCTGGTTGAGACCAGTCTCAAGTTGTCGCTGCTCGGCTTCATACCAAACTGCTGACACATGCAGTGTCTAAAGGTCTAATGAACATGAAAAGCCCTGAGTCATTTTTTTTTAGTGTCATGTGCTCTGATATCAGCTGAAGGTTAAGCAACTCGGGCGCTTTTATGTGCGGCTAGCAGCTATTCAGTTGGACTTCTGCTATTTTACAGCTTTAGCTAGGCTCAGCGCTTTGTATCCTCATTTAGGAGGAGGGTGCATTTATTATAGTGCTGGAGGGAGGCTCGGCGGTCCAACAGATTTTTGGCAGGATTCCAATCACGAGCACGCACGACTTGTTCCTCCATAAAGGACCGTTGTGTGCTCACATGGCCGCCAAACGGCAAGGCGGGATTGTTCGCACGTTCCTGCTCGCGCAAGCGACCTTCACATCCCACAAACATTCTCTCTCCTCTCCCCTCGTGCAGGTATTGAGAAAAAGCTGGACAACGTCAACCAGCTGAAGGTGAAAGGTTTGGTTCTGGGCCCTCTTCACACCGTGCAGGCGGACCAGCCCAACACACTCAACTTGAAGCAGATCGACCCGAATCAGGGGAGTGAGAAAGACCTGATCACGGTGCTGGAAAAGGCCCATAAGAAGGGTGGGTGCTCATCTATGTATTCACATTGTAATTCGTGGGGGGTGAGGTATAAGCCCTGCCGTGAATAGTAAAAAACAAAAACCTGCAGTTAATTGACACCCCCTTACTTAATTTTTCTTTGATACAAATTGCCCGTTGCTGATTTGCCAGGGCTTTGGCTCCATCCTGTGGCAAGTTAGGGTGTGACAGAGATACCATGACATCAGTTATTGCCGCATCACAAATTTGACGAGAATTTCAGAGCGTTCCTTCTGATCTTAGGTATTTCTGTGGTGCTTGACTTGACTCCAAACTACCTGGGAGCTTCCCCATGGTTCAGCAGCAGCGACCTCAACGACGTGATAGACAGCGTCCAGGTCGGACTCACCGACACACAATCGGTACAAATGAGCTCCTCTTGCCGTTTCACGCCGGCTTAACGTCTCCGTCTTGTCTTGCAGGCGGCAGCCGAGCACTGGCTCAATCTGGGCGTGGACGGCATCAAGATCTCCGACCTCGCCACGGCCTCCAACACCGCCGACCTGTCTCGATTGCTGGCTGTGGTTAAGGGGAATGACACAGAGGAAGACACCAATAAAAAGTAATGGCCACTTAAGAAACTGTTAGTTTTACCTGGAATATGCATGAGGTTGCAATTTGAGATATTTTCAGGACTTGTGGGAATGTTTCCATTTGACATTTAAACGCTGTAGCTCAGCGTGGGATGAAAAGCATTCCAGCGCTGCAGGGGAAGGTTAGCGAGAGTAGCGAGCGGCTTCAAAGTGGTTATTGTGTAATCATAAAGGGATTTCAAAGTCTGTTGCTTCTTTTCAAGATGCATTGTGAATTATTAGGCTTGCTAAAAGTACTTTTTTTTTTTTTTTTTTTTTTCAGCCCAACCAGGATAATCTATACATGTTCATTCTACTTTACAAAATAGCAAACTTGTTATGACTTCTCCAGGATGCTGATGGGAGTGGCTGAAGGCGTTTCAGCCCTCGAGCTCTCCCAGCTGCTCAACACCTCCGGCGCTGATCTGGTGCTGTCCGACCTGCTCAGTGCCAAAGGTCAAGGTAGGCAGCGAACACTCGCACTTCCCCACCACCATCCAAGTCCTCGCAATTGACGGGTGGCGCCTTTCAATGTCATCGCCGAAGGTGTGGAGCGCATCAACGCTTTGAACGTCCTGCACTCCGAGCAGAGAAGTCTGGGCTGGGGTCTCGGCGCCACCCAGCGGGAACAGCTGTCCAAACGGGCCGTGTCTCGGGCGCTGATCCGGCTTTACCAGCTGCTGCTTTTCACAATGCCCGGAACGCCGGTCTTCAGCTATGGTGACGAAATTGGCCTTCAGATGCAGGTAAGGCCACTTGGAGATTTGCTTTTTGAGGTAAAAATCCCAAACTTTATTAAAACAAGTCATCCAGTTTACATTAGAAAAAGCACACCAATAAGAAATGATGGAATGCTACCTTCTGCCATCTAGTGGACAAGCTTTTAATTGTTCTGCCTGTTCATGGAATTGATAAATGAATAACTAAATGTTTGTAATCAATTGTATCGTGAGACCCATGTTGTTGTTGTTGTTGTTGTTGATGTAATATGAAACACCATAGATAAGCTAACAGAAATTAGCATTTTTTGGGACCATAATGCCTCAAGCAACTGCAATTTCACGGAGCAGTAATGATATGCTGTAGTACTAAAATCAAAATTCTGGCTTGTGGATATATTGGGAAAAAATCAATTCATGTGTTTGTAAGATGAAAGTCGCAAATAGTATTAAAAATATTTTGATTATCTGCGATACACTATATAAGCCTAACCATGTGTATTTGTGTTCTCATCAGGGTGAAAAACCTCCCAAAATGGTTTGGGACCTCGAAAAGGACCCCAATGCCGAAAGAGCCGCCGTCAACGAGACAACAGAGGTCAGCGCTCGATTAAGCTGACTGTTTCAAAATTAGGACGTTTGGTTTTCACACTTACTCCATTCTGGGCAGGCTGAGCGCGAGGAATACGTCGCCGTGAGGAAGTGGTTCAAATCCCTCAGTGACCTGCGAGGCAAAGAGCGCTCCCTGCTCCATGGCGACTACTACCCTCTGCAGTCCTCCGACTCCTCGCTCGTTTTCCTGCGCCTGTGGGACCAGAGCGAAAGATTCATCACGGCGGTCAACTGGGGCGACGCGTCGGAGAAACTCCAGCTCACGTTGGCACCGTCAGGCAAGTTCCGCTGTGCTAGTCAAGAATTTTTCATCCCAACATTTTTTTATTTTTTTTTTCCCCTGTGTGATGTGCTGTCATGGTCAACAACGGGGGTGCTCTAATGCTTGGGGCCACAATTTAGCCACACCCAGAGACATCAAGATATACTCCATTATAAATAATCACAATTATCCTCAAACTTGTACAATGTATTTCAAAACAGTTTTCTGAATTCCCTTTACAGGGTCAGAAGGAGTCGAGTTGCCAAAAAGTGCAACGGTGAAGTTGTCCACGGATCCAGAAATGGAGGTCGACTCCGCAGTGGACCTGGACAAAATCGACCTGAAACCCGGACAAGGCGTCCTCCTGCAGTTCCCCTACTAGAGCTAAAGATGGCGACAAGTTATAGGAAAGTCACCAAGTTAGATTGACGTCAATTTGATGTTAGACAAATAAGGTGGCTTGTTCAAAAGATTCACATTTGTCTTGATAAGTTTTACAGAACTAAATTGGGTTAATGAAAATGATGAAATTATTATTGCGTATTGGCCAGTCCAGTTGCCTTTTAGCTATTTGATTTTTATTTTTATTTTTTTTAACGCTGGCGACCCTTCAGACATGCACTCCATGAATATACAGATTGTTTACAAAAAGTTTGACATTCCGTTATTGTTGTTTGGCTATTTCTCTGTGAGCTGTTTTATTTTTATTTTTAAATAACTTATAGGCAGATTTTTTTTTTTTAAGAAGTCATTTTATTTGGATATCATTTGAAAGCCTGAGAGGCATGTATGTTCTCACACTAAAGAGTTCTTGAAGAAATGTCTGTTAACGCAAATGAATAAACAGAAAGTTCTGTACTGACTTGTGTATACTTGTCATGTGTGACAGTGAACATACCATGTTAAGAATCTGCAGAACCACCATCAACTTGGAGTATGATGACAAAAATGTTTGTGCCTTGATTTGTAGTTGAACACCGTTTAACAGTCCAAAAACAAATGCAGAAACAGTAAATTCAGTATTTGTGAATGAGTCTCATCGTGCGTTTGTTAAACTTCACAGCGTCTTCTCAAATGTCACAACATGTGGAGGAAACTTAATTCAGGGCCGCTGCGGTGTCAAAAGGGGAAGTTTGAAGGTGACTATGCTTGGAGTCAAACCAATTTGTCGCCTTGGCCGCCTCCGTGCACACTCTCAGTCTGACTATGACAATTAGAATTTTTTTAATTTTTTTTTTAAATGATCGAATGAAGCTGATGAGTTGTCAACTAGTGTTATGTTCATGTCTCATGTTTAGTATGATACTCGGTGTGGCTTTTCTTGCAAAGAAGAATCTACACGTGTTTCTGTTACTTACATCACATAGTTGCCTCCAACAAGAACTAAACATTGCCTTAGAAATCTTGGGGTACTAATAAATTCAAAACATATCCAGACTGAAGGACTGCATGCTTCAAGCAGACCAAGAGAAGCTTATCCATGCTTTTATCTCCAGCAGACTCAATTACTGTAACGGTCTTCTGACTGGACTCTCTCAAAAGAACATGAGACAATTGCAGCTCATTCAGAACGCTGCAGCTCAAGTTCTGACCAAAACATAGAGATCAGAACATATAACTCCAGTACTTAAGGATTTACACTGGTTCCCAGTCAACTGTAGAATAGATTTTAAAATTCTGCTACTCATCTATAAATCACTGAATGGTTTGGGTCCTGAATATATCCAAGAAATGCTGATTGAGTACAAACCCGGCAGGGCTCTGAGATTGATAGACTTGGGCAAACTAGTGGAACCCAGAGTTCAAAGCAAACATGGTGAAACTGCATTTAGCTATTATGCTGTACACAGATGGAATAGGCTGCCAACAGAAGGGAAGTCGGCCCCGAGTGTAAATGCTTTTGAATCCAGGTTAAAAACTTTGCTTTTTTTCTCATACATTTGATTAAGGACTTTTAAACAGCTTTAATTAATCATGCTTTTTATTTTTCCCTTTTATTATTTTATTATTTTAAACTTCGCTAAATATTTTGAAAGTTTCCTGAATAATGTTTTAATATTGACAATGTATGTTTTTCTTTTTTCTTTTTTTAAAGTAAATTTTGTAACTTTTAAAGTAAATTTTCTTTTATTTTCTCTTCTTCCTCTGAATGTTAACTACAGTTTGTTGATGCTTATGTGTTGTCTTTCCTTGTGTAAAGCACAGTGAGTTGCCTTGTGTATGAAATGTGCTATATAAATAAACTTGCCTTGCCTTGCCTTAGGATTGGAATACAAATGCTACATTAAAGCTAACACAATCACGCGCTATATTCTTTAGCCTAGTGTGGAAAAACGGCTAATTGCAGTTTAGTGAGTCCCTCAGAGTGGTGGTTGTCATTGTTGATTAGTTTTGGTTAGTTTCTGCAAATCCTGTGTTCAATCAGCGTTAATCGCTTGACATTGATGTTAACGGTTCATTTTTTGCAAGATGCTACTAGTATAGACAGCTAGTCTATGAGCAGACAGTGTTCATTTATTGACCCTCCACGTTTCAGCCACACAGGCTACTTATTTGTGACTCAATTCTTGTAAATTTAGGCGATAAAGTAAAGAGAAGGGTTTTTCAGTCGGTAACCGACATATACGTTTGTCCACGAGAGGGTGCTGTTTCACCCGTTGACTTTTCTTTAACGTATGCCGATGGACAGAGGGAAGCCATTACGTTGTACGTGTGCGCACCTGTCCGAGCTCTCTCTCTCTCGCTCGCGTCCTTTGTCACGTGAACGCTAACCACCGTTGGTCGCAGTGGGACAAACACACACGCATCTCCTTCCCTTGCTCCTTCACCCGCCAGGTAACTTTTTATGAATCCAGTGAAATTGTATTGTGTGTTGCCCTCTATTCCCTACCTATAATCATTTTGTTGTGAAGTAGCATATGTCTCACACAGCACAAACAAATGAGCATAAATTAGCCAAATGGCCACCTAATTAGCTAGTTTAAAATGCTATATAGGCACGTCCGCCTCCCAGTTCTGAGGACTCCGGTTCGAGTCCAGGCTCCGGCCTTTGTGGGTGGAGTTTGCATGTTCTCCCCGTGCCTGCGTGGGTCTTCTCCGGGTACTCCTGTCTCTTTAACCGCCCAATTAACCTGCCATGCATGTGCATGGCAGGTTAATTGGGTGCTCCGAATTGTCCTTAGGTATGTTTGTGAGTGTGGATGGTTGTTCGTCTCTGTGTGCCCTGTGATTAGCTGGCAACCAGTCCAGGGTGTCCCCTGCCTACTGCCCAGAGCCAGCTGAGATAGGCGCCAGCACCCCCCGCGCCCCTTGTGAGGAATAAGCGGTCAAGAAAATGGATGGATGGATGGAAAATGCTATATGCTTATTCAATAATAGATAACGTGACACATAGTCAGACTAATGACGGTGAAAGGAAGCTCTCTGTGATCCATGCATTGAAAAGAATTTGACTTTGGATCTTTGTAATTTGATTTGTGGGGATTATTTTGACTTCAAAATGTAATGAACTGTTGTTTGTGTCTGGTTTGTATTATGCTAGTAGTAGTGGCGAGAGGTCATAATAAGCTATTAATGCGGTGCACGCCTAAGCCCTTCAATAATTTGAAATAATTATGGGCACGAGACAGTTCTGAATACTGTAAATTTCCCCCACGACTCCCCCCAGCAGTATGGAGTCTATACACCCCACAACCCCAAGAAGAGGATGACAAGTATCATACGTAGATGCTTAATGAGGTCAATTTGTTGCATATGGTGCAGCCAGAAAAAGAAAAGAATAGTTGCTGTGAAAAAGTGATTAAAAAAAAGAGCAAGATGGAAAGAGTGTGTGTGTGTGTGTGTGTGTGTGGGGGGGGGGGGTATGTAGAGTTAAACATAGCCGAGATGAGGGAGATCCGTCACTGTTTGTTTCCTCAGGATGTGGTTACCACGACGACGAGAAGGCAAAGCGGCAACATCACTACACCGCGCGTCTCTTCTGACACCTGTCTTAAAGTGTTAAGAATGTATGTGTGTGTGCGTGTATGTGAGCGAACGATGTATGTGGTTTACCGTGTACATGCGGCAGCTGCGCCTTTTGTGTTACTTCTGCGTGACACTGTGTTTGTACTCATCTTCGTGGGTGTGCGCAAACTTTCAGGTGACGCACAAAAAGAGGGCGGTTGCGCCGAGAAGATGGTGTGAGAGAGGCCGTCAAAGACAAGACGGCAGAGAATGAGAACAACCTGCACAACATATGAGCGCCGAAAACTGGTAAATAACCAAAAAACAACCAGAAAAAGTCAAGCCAAACTTAATGCTGTTCGTATTTGCACTCTTCTCCGCTTTCTGTCTTGTTCTGCAATCATGCACTTCTCTCTAAATGACTCCTAAATAAGTTCAATTATTTTATGTTCTTGCCTGTTAGCTAAAATTGCTTGTTTGCGATCAATTCTTTTCAGCACCTTGGTGGATTTTACTATCATTTCAGTTTGTGCTGATTTTTGGACATAATCAGCAAGTTTTTTTAGTTTTTAAAAGTTACGCAGTGTATTGGGTTAAATTTGACGTAGCAAAGATCAAGGGTCAAGATTTTAAACCAACAAGGGGTAAAATCTATCCATAGTGATGAGTTGAAGCTACCAAGTAATGAGCTAGCAGGTTAACAGTATACTGTAACTGTGGTTAAGAGTAATGCTAATTTTATTAGCAACATTTTCTAAAAAGAAGAAGAAGCAACTTTACTTTTGGCCCAACATTGAGAAATAACGTATAAACTGTATATATGATTTAATCTGGCAAATGTTAAGGAATAAAAAAAAAAAAAAAAGATTTTCATGGATTTTACTGTATGTTCTTAATGTATTTAAAGGGGAAGTCATGTAAAAAAAAAATGTTTACAATATATTCGATGCGGTACCACTTGAATGAATTAACCAGCAATTTTTTTTTTTTTTTTTTTTTTTTTTTTTTTTTTTTCATACATTTCAGGTAGAAGCCATTTTGCAACTTGCTGTCGCTTTAAAATGACCTCACAATTGCTCTGGGCTCAGCTATTTCCAACCAATCACGGCTGAGCTGGCTAATGTCACATGACCGAACACAGAAAACAGGTGAGCCGTGTTTGGTCGTTACCTGAGCCCTGAGCAACTGTGATGTCCGCCATCTGAGATGGATCAAAACGGGTGGATTTTGTTATTTAATTCATATACTGCAACATGATATTAATCAGAATGATGTGTTTAGAACTATTGGGGGCACATAGAACATTATTATGGTCAAGACCATTTTTAACTTGACTTCTCAAGTAGCTTGTGTATTTGTTTTGCATCTCTCCTAGTTAATCGAACAAGCACAATGGATGACCTGTGGTCCACTCAGCAATTTTCCAATTCCCAAAGACCCTCCTTCCACTTGATCCCTGTGGCAGATTCCCCCCACGATTCCCCCCAGCAATATGGAAATCAAGTGAAAGATAACGTAACTACTGCAAGATGTAGCGCAAACGTTTTTGATTGGTTGGAAAGTGGGGAAAAAACGAGAAGCTGGGACGACATGGGGACCGGATTTTACAGCAATGGAAACTGGGAAGTGTACTCGGGTCAGAATTTGAACCCAGCTGTGGGTAAGTGGAGCGAGAGCAACGGAGAGCCCCAAAATTGGGATTTTGGGTCTAGCTGCGAGACCCCCAGCCCGTTGTCGGAGGCGCCCTGGTTCCAGCTGACTCCCCAAACTTTTCCCTCGCTGAATCTTCACCAGAACTCAGCCGGAAGCATCCAGAAGCCGGACCCCTTCGTAGAATCTGTACCCTCACAGCCGAGGAGAAGCGCCCCCGAGTCTCACAGGCCCGTTTGGGGAGCGGCAGGTTCCGAGAAGTTTTTCAATCCAAACACCTGCTCGCCCTTCCCGTTCTCTCACCTGGAATCCTCGGTGCTCAGTCCGCCTCTCACGCCTTTACCTCCGCCGTCTCACTCGCCAGCCATGACATGCGCCCAGTCCCACTCGCATGGAGGAGACAACAACGGGGCGCTCCACTTTTTTGCTTCCAACCCGCAGCCGCTGCCATCGCTCAATTCCCTTGGCGTGATGTGGACGTTTCCCCCCGGGTTGGACGGCAACCTGCGATC